>NC_092741.1:6397213-6434936 GCF_047496795.1 Chiloscyllium punctatum
GAGTGGGAGTGGGTGTGGTTTGGTGGGCGAGTGGGGGGGTTTGGAGGGAGAGTGGGGGGTGTTTGAAGGGGGAGTGGGTGTGATTTGGACGGGTGAGTTGGGGGCGTTTGTTGGGTGAGTGGGGGGTGTTTGGAGGGGAGTTGGGGGTTTTTGGAGGGTGAGTGGGTGTGGTTTGAAGGGGGAGTGGGGGGGTTTGAAGGGGCAGTGGGGGGGTTTGAAGGGGGAGTGGGGGGGTTTGAAGGGGGAGTGGGGGGTGTTTGAAGGGGAGTGGGGGGGTTTGAAGGGGCAGTGGGGGGGGTTTGAAGGGGGAGTGGGGGGTTTGAAGGGGGAGTGGGGGGTGTTTGAAGGGGGAGTGGGGGGGTTTGAAGGGGGAGTGGGGGGTGTTTGAAGGGGGAGTGGGGGGGTTTGAAGGGGGAGTGGGGGGTGTTTGAAGGGGGAGTGGGGGGTGTTTGAAGGGGGAGTGGGGGGGTTTGAAGGGGGAGTGGGGGGTGTTTGAAGGGGCAGTGGGGGGTGTTTGAAGGGGGAGTGGGGGGTGTTTGAAGGGGGAGTGGGGGGGTTTGAAGGGGCAGTGGGGGGTGTTTGAAGGGGGAGTGGGGGGTGTTTGAAGGGGAGTGGGGGGGTTTGAAGGGGGAGTGGGGGGTGTTTGAAGGGGGAGTGGGGGGGTTTGAAGGGGGAGTGGGGGGTGTTTGAAGGGGGAGTGGGGGGGTTTGAAGGGGGAGTGGGGGGTGTTTGAAGGGGGAGTGGGGGGTGTTTGAAGGGGGAGTGGGGGGGTTTGAAGGGGGAGTGGGGGGGTTTGAAGGGGGAGTGGGGGGGTTTGAAGGGGGAGTGGGGGGTGTTTGAAGGGGCAGTGGGGGGTGTTTGAAGGGGGAGTGGGGGGTGTTTGAAGGGGAGTGGGGGGGTTTGAAGGGGCAGTGGGGGGTGTTTGAAGGGGGAGTGGGGGGGTTTGAAGGGGGAGTGGGGGGTGTTTGAAGGGGGAGTGGGGGGGTTTGAAGGGGGAGTGGGGGGGTTTGAAGGGGCAGTGGGGGGTGTTTGAAGGGGGAGTGGGGGGGTTTGAAGGGGGAGTGGGGGGGGTTTGAAGGGGGAGTGGGGGGGGTTTGAAGGGGGAGTGGGGGGGGTTTGAAGGGGGAGTGGGGGGTGTTAGAAGGGGGAGTGGGGGGTGTTTGAAGGGGGAGTGGGGGGGTTTGAAGGGGGAGTGGGGGGTGTTTGAAGGGGGAGTGGGGGGGTTTGAAGGGGCAGTGGGGGGTGTTTGAAGGGGCAGTGGGGGGTGTTTGAAGGGGGAGTGGGGGGGTTTGAAGGGGGAGTGGGGGGGTTTGAAGGGGGAGTGGGGGGGTTTGAAGGGGGAGTGGGGGGGTTTGAAGGGGGAGTGGGGGGTGTTTGAAGGGGCAGTGGGGGGTGTTTGAAGGGGGAGTGGGGGGTGTTTGAAGGGGGAGTGGGGGGGTTTGAAGGGGGAGTGGGGGGGTTTGAAGGGGGAGTGGGGGGGTTTGAAGGGGCAGTGGGGGGTGTTTGAAGGGGGAGTGGGGGGTGTTTGAAGGGGGAGTGGGGGGGTTTGAAGGGGGAGTGGGGGGGTTTGAAGGGGGAGTGGGGGGTGTTTGAAGGGGCAGTGGGGGGTGTTTGAAGGGGGAGTGGGGGGTGTTTGAAGGGGCAGTGGGGGGTGTTTGAAGGGGGAGTGGGGGGTGTTTGAAGGGGCAGTGGGGGGGGTTTGAAGGGGGAGTGGGGGGGTTTGAAGGGGGAGTGGGGGGGTTTGAAGGGGGAGTGGGGGGTGTTTGAAGGGGGAGTGGGGGGTGTTTGAAGGGGGAGTGGGGGGTGTTTGAAGGGGGAGTGGGGGGTGTTTGAAGGGGGAGTGGGGGGTGTTTGAAGGGGGAGTGGGGGGTGTTTGAAGGGGGAGTGGGGGGTGTTTGGAGGGAGACGGGGAGGGGGAGTGGGGGGGTTTGAAGGGGGAGTGGTGGGTGTTTGGAGGGGGAGTGGTGGGTGTTTGGAGGGGGAGTGGTGGGTGTTTGGAGGGGGAGTGGGGGGTGTTTGGAGGGGGAGTGGGTGTGGTTTTGAGGGGAGTTGGTGTGGTTTGGGGGGCAGTGGGTGTTTGGAGGGAGAGTGGGGGTGTTTGGAGAGTGAGTGGCGTGTTTGGAGGGAGAGTGAGGGTGTTTGGAGGGGGGTGTGTGTGGTTTGGAGGGGAGTGGGTGTGGGTTGTTGGGGAGTGGGGGTTTGGAGGGGGAGAGGGGTGTGTTTGGAGGGGGAGTGGTGTTGTTTGGAGAGGGAGGGGTGTGGGGGTGTTTGGAGTGGGTGTGGGGGTTTGGAGGGGGGGGTAGGGGGGTGTGGTAGGTGAATGGGGGTTTCGAGGTGAGGATCAGGGAACAGACACAGGAACAATATCTGAACTAAACCCCACACCCAGAGCCCAACACAGAATCACACTCAGGAGGTGACAGTGAGATCACTCGGTGCACAGAGAGGGAACTGCCCTCAGTACTGACCCTCTGACAGTGCGACACTCCCTCAGTACTGACCCTCTGACAGTGCGACACTCCCTCAGTACTGACCCTCTGACAGTGCAGCACTCCCTCAGCACTGACCCTCTGACAGTGCGGCATTCCCTCAGTACTGACCCTCTGACAGTGCAGCACTCCCTCAGTACTGACCCTCTGACAGTGTGACACTCCCTCAGCACTGACCCTCTGACAGTGCAGCACTCCCTCAGCACTGACCCTTCGACAGTGCAGTACTCCCTCAGTACTGACCCTCCGACAGTGCGGCACTCCCTCAGTACTGACCCACTGACAGTGTTACACTCCCTCAGTCCTGACCCTCTGACAGTGCGGCACTCCCTCAGTACTGACCCTCCGACAGTGCGGCACTCCCTCAGTCCTGACCCTCCGACAGTGCGGCACTCCCTCAGTACTGACCCTCCCACAGTGCGGCACTCCCTCAGTACTGACCCTCCCACAGTGCGGCACTCCCTCAGTACTGACCCTCTGACAGTGCGGCACTCCCTCAGTAATGACCCTCCGACAGTGCGGCACTCCCTCAGTACTGACCCTCCGACAGTGCGGCACTCCCTCAGTACTGACCCTCTGACAGTGCGGCACTCCCTCAGTACTGACCCTCTGACAGTGCGGCACTCCCTCAGTACTGACCCTCTGACAGTGCGGCACTCCCTCAGCACTGACCCTCTGACAGTGCGGCACTCCCTCAGTACTGACCCTCTGACAGTGTGACACTCCCTCAGCACTGACCCTCTGACAGTGTGACACTCCCTCAGTACTGACCCTCCGACAGTGTGACACTCCCTCAGCACTGACCCTCCCACAGTGCGGCACTCCCTCAGTACTGACCCCCCCACAGTGTGGCACTCCCTCAGTACTGACCCTCTGACAGTGTGACACTCCCTCAGTACTGACCCTCCGACAGTGTGACACTCCCTCAGTACTGACCCCCTGACAGTGCGGCACTCCCTCAGTACTGACCCTCCGACAGTGCAGCACTCCCTCAGTACTGACCCTCTGACAGTGCGGCACTCCCTCAGTACTGACCCTCTGACAGTGCGGCACTCCCTCAGTACTGACCCTCTGACAGTGCGGCACTCCCTCAGTACTGACCCTCTGACAGTGCGACACTCCCTCAGTACTGACCCTCTGACAGTGCGGCACTCCCTCAGCACTGACCCTCTGACAGTGCGGCACTCCCTCAGTACTGACCCTCTGACAGTGCGGCACTCCCTCAGTACTGACCCTCTGACAGTGCGACACTCCCTCAGTACTGACCCTCTGACAGTGCGACACTCCCTCAGTACTGACCCTCTGACAGTGCGACACTCCCTCAGTACTGACCCTCTGACAGTGCGGCACTCCCTCAGTACTGACCCTCTGACAGTGCGACACTCCCTCAGTACTGACCCTCTGACAGTGCGACACTCCCTCAGTACTGACCCTCTGACAGTGCGGCACTCCCTCAGTACTGACCCTCCGACAGTGCAGCACTCCCTCAGTACTGACCCACTGACAGTGCGGCACAACCTCAGTACTGACCCACTGACAGTGCGGCACAACCTCAGTACTGACCCTCTCACAGTGCGGCACTCCCTCAGTACTGACCCTCCGACAGTGTGGCACTCCCTCAGCACTGACCCTCCGACAGTGCGGCACTCCCTCAGTACTGACCCTCTGACAGTGCAGCACTCCCTCAGTACTGACCCTCCGACAGTGCGGCACACCCTCAGCACTGACCCTCCGACAGTGCGGCACTCCCTCAGTACTGACCCTCCGACAGTGCGGCACAACCTCAGTACTGACCCACTGACAGTGCGGCACAACCTCAGTACTGACCCTCTCACAGTGCGGCACTCCCTCAGTACTGACCCTCCGACAGTGTGGCACTCCCTCAGCACTGACCCTCTGACAGTGCGGCACTCCCTCAGTACTGACCCTCTGACAGTGCAGCACTCCCTCAGTACTGACCCTCCGACAGTGCGGCACTCCCTCAGTACTGACCCTCCGACAGTGCGGCACACCCTCAGCACTGACCCTCCGACAGTGCGGCACTCCCTCAGTACTGACCCTCCGACAGTGCGGCACTCCCTCAGTACTGACCCTCTGACAGTGCGGCACTCCCTCAGTACTGACCCTCCGACAGTGCGGCACTCCCTCAGTACTGACCCTCTGACAGTGTGGCACTCCCTCTGGGTTGGTGTAAGTTGGTTGTGTTTGAGTGGGGTGCCTGAATGTTGATGGTTGAGTCAGTGTGTGCTCCCCAGGGTAACGCTGCTGTCTTGTGTTTATAGTGAGGCCGAAGCTGCCCATCTGCATCCCGGTCTGTCCTGCTCTGAGCCAGCTCCCAGCTTCACTGCCCCAGCCGCCCTGTCCTCTCCTGAAGGTGCCCGTCTGTGCACTCCCTCTGCCAGGAACCTGCAGCCTGGCCTTCCCTCCTGGTGGGCAGCATCGACACCCGGTGTCTCCGTGCCAACCCTCGCCATTCCCAGTCCAGAGCAGCCTCTGACTCCCAATCCCCGGAATGACCTGGCCTTGTCTCTGTCCCCCTGGGTGGGTGCCCCCTCCTCACACAGCTCCCCTCCTCCCTGCCCTGCCCTGGGTAGCTCTTCCTGGGGAGAGGGGCATTACCCAGCTCAGTCAATCCTTTGGCCTGATGCCCCTCCCAGACCGGGCGTCTTCCCTTATTCCCAGGAGGTTAACATGGTGACTCCAGGGGACATTACCTGCCCTGTCCATGGGGAGGTGCCCTTAGCACTGGGCATTGGGTCACCAGCAGAGCTCCCCTGGGGGATTGGAGGGCGTGCTCACTACACCAAGGAGGAGAGAGTGAAGATTAGTCTGCTGGCCACACAGATCCGCTCTCTCGCGGAGACATTCCCAGCTCAACTCCCAGCTCCCGTGGGAATAGGCCCAGGGTGGTTGGACAGTGGTGAGGCCGGGCTGGAGCACAGGTCTCTACCACTCCAGACTGAGCTCTACCCGGAAGCGGAGGTGTGGAGGGAGCTCGGGGAGGAGACTCAGAGCAGCTCCGGTCTCTCATCCTGCTGTGTACAGTCCCCCATTCCCCATGCCCAGTGACTGGGATGGTGACCCCTTCCTGGAGGAGCTGGCCGGCTGTGAGTCAATGTTCGAGGATTGGGAGGAGCTGGACCCAAAGCTGGAACTCGGTGAGGAGTTGTATCAACTCCCGGCCGGCCTTCTGAAGGGCCAGCAGCAAGGTGAGGACAGGACGGTGAGGACAGGACGGTGAGGACAGGACGGTGAGGACAGGACGGTGGGCTCAGTGCGGAAAGCCCACCCCCAGGTCTCCCGGCCTGAACACATTCCACAACGGGATTCCTGTCCCTCCCATCATCTCACTGCACCGTCACCCTGTAAACCGTCACCCCGTACACCGTCACCCTGTACACCCTCACCCCGTGCACCGTCACCCCGTACACCGTCACCGTGTACACCCTCACCCCGTGCACCCTCACCCTGTACACCGTCACCCTGTACACCGTCACCGTGTACACCCTCACCCCGTACACCGTCACCCCGTACACCGTCATCCTGTACACCGTCACCGTGTACACCGTCACCCCGTACACCGTCACCCCGTGCACCCTCACCCCGTGCACCCTCACCCCGTGCACCCTCACCCCGTGCACCCTCACCCCGTGCACCCTCACCCCGTGCACCCTCACCCTGTACACCCTCACCCTGTACACCCTCACCCTGTACACCGTCACCGTGTACACCCTCACCCCGTACACCGTCACCCCGTACACCGTCACCCCGTACACCGTCACCCCGTACACCGTCACCCTGTACACCGTCACCCTGTACACCGTCACCCCGTGCACCCTCACCCCGTACACCCTCACCGTGTACACCCTTACCCTGTGCACCCTCACCCCGTACACCGTCACCCTGTACACCGTCACCCTGTACACCGTCACCCCGTGCACCCTCACCCCGTACACCCTCACCGTGTACACCCTTACCCTGTGCACCCTCACCCCGTACACCGTCACCCTGTACACCGTCACCCTGTACACCGTCACCCTGTACACCGTCACCCCGTACACCGTCACCCTGTACACCGTCACCCCGTACACCCTCACCCCGTACACCCTCACCGTGTACACCCTTACCCTGTGCACCCTCACCCCGTACACCGTCACCCTGTACACCGTCACCCTGTACACCCTCACCCCGTGCACCGTCACCCCGTACACCCTCACCCCGTGCACCGTCACCCCGTACACCCTCACCCCGTACACCGTCACCCCGTACACCGTCACCCCGTACACCGTCACCCCGTACACCGTCACCCCGTACACCCTCACCCCGTACACCCTCACCCCGTACACCCTCACCCCGTGCACCCTCACCCCGTGCACCCTCACCCCGTGCACCCTCACCCTGTACACCCTCACCCTGTACACCGTCACCCTGTACACCGTCACCCCGTACACAGTCACCCCGTACACCGTCACCCCGTACACCGTCACCGTGTACACCCTCACCCCGTGCACCCTCACCCCGTACACCGTCACCCCGTACACCGTCACCCCGTACACCCTCACCCCGTGCACCGTCACCCCGTGCACCCTCACCGTGTACACCCTCACCCCGTACACCGTCACCCCGTACACCGTCACCCCGTACACCCTCACCCCGTGCACCGTCACCCCGTGCACCCTCACCCCGTACACCGTCACCCCGTACACCGTCACCCCGTGCACCGTCACCCCGTACACCCTCACCCCGTGCACCGTCACCCCGTGCACCCTCACCCCGTACACCCTCACCCCGTACACCGTCACCCCGTGCACCGTCACCCCGTACACCGTCACCCCGTACACCGTCACCCCGTACACCGTCACCCCGTACACCGTCACCCCGTACACCGTCACCCCGTGCACCGTCACCCCGTGCACCGTCACCCCGTACACCGTCACCCCGTACACCGTCACCCCGTACACCCTCACCCTGTACACCGTCACCCCGTGCACCCTCACCCCGTACACCGTCACCCCGTACACCGTCACCCCGTACACCGTCACCCCGTACACCGTCACCCCGTGCACCGTCACCCCGTGCACCGTCACCCCGTACACCGTCACCCCGTACACCGTCACCCCGTACACCCTCACCCCGTACACCCTCACCCCGTGCACCGTCACCCCGTGCACCCTCACCGTGTACACCCTCACCCCGTACACCGTCACCCCGTACACCCTCACCCCGTGCACCGTCACCCCGTGCACCCTCACCCCGTACACCGTCACCCCCGTGCACCCTCACCCCGTGCACCCTCACCCCGTACACCGTCACCCCGTACACCGTCACCCCGTACACCGTCACCCCGTACACCGTCACCCCGTACACCCTCACCCCGTACACCGTCACCCCGTACACCGTCACCCCGTACACCGTCACCCCGTACACCGTCACCCCGTACACCGTCACCCCGTACACCGTCACCCCGTACACCGTCACCCTGTACACCGTCACCCTGTAAACTGTCATCCTGTACACAATCACCCCGTACACCGTCACCCTGTACACCGTCACCCCGTACACCGTCACCCCGTACACCGTCACCCTGTACACCGTCACCCTGTAAACTGTCATCCTGTACACCGTCACTCCGTACACCGTCACCCCGTACACCGTCACCCTGTAAACTGTCATCCTGTACACCGTCACCCCGTACACCGTCACCCCGTACACCGTCACCCCGTACACCGTCACCCTGTAGACAGTCACCCCGTACACCGTCACCCTGTACACCGTCACCCTGTACACCGTCATCCTGTACACAATCACCCCGTACACCGTCACCCCGTACACCGTCACCCCGTACACCGTCACCCCGTACACCGTCACCCCGTACACCGTCACCCTGTACCGTCACCCTGTACACCGTCACCCTGTACACCGTCACCCTGTACACCGTCATCCTGTACACAGTGTACAGGGTGACAGTGTACAGGATGACAGTGTACAGGGTGACTGTGTACAGGGTGACTGTGTACAGGGTGACTGTGTACAGGGTGACTGTATACAGGGTGACCGTCAACCTGTACACCGTCACCCTGTACACAATCACCCCGTACACCGTCACCCTGTACACCGTCACCCCGTACACCGTCACCCTGTAGACAGTCACCCTGTACACCGTCACCCTGTACACCGTCATCCTGTACACAATCACCCCGTACACCGTCACCCTGTACACCGTCACCCTGTAAACTGTCATCCTGTACACAATCACCCCGTACACCGTCACCCTGTACACCGTCACCCTGTACACCGTCACCCTGTACACAGTCACCCTGTACACAGTCACCCTGTACACAGTCACCCTCTACACTGTCATCCTGTACACCGTCACCCTGTACACCGTCACCCTGTACACCGTCACCCTGTATACAGTCACCCTGTACACAATTACTCTGTACACAATTACTATGTACACAATCACCCTGTACACTGTCACCCTGTACACTGTCACCCTGTACACAATCACCCCGTACACCGTCACCCTGTACACCGTCACCCTGTAAATTTCCTACTCTGTACACTGTCATCCTGCACAGCATCACCCTGCACAGCGTCACCCTGTACACTGTACCCTTGTTGTACATACTGTATCCCGGCTGTGCACACTATACCCCGGATGTATACACTGTACCCTGGCTGAACACACTATACCCCGGATGTATACACTCTACCCCGGCTGTACACACTGTACTCTAGCTGTATACACTGTACCCCGACTGTACACACTGTACCCCAACTGTACACACTGTACCCTGGCTGTTCACACTGTACCCCGGCTGTTCACACTGTACTCTAGCTGTACACACTGTACCCCGGCTGTTCACACTGTACTCTAGCTGTACACACTGTACCCCAGCTGTACACACTGTACCCCGGCTGTACACACTGTACCCTGACTGTACACAAACCATGCCACCCACTGCCTGTGATTGATATACTGCCCCAGCGAGTCCTCTGGATCCCCAGGTTTCCGTCTGTGCTAGCATATTAATGAAAACAGGAGCAGTCCATTCGGCCCCGTCTGCCTGATCTCCCATTCAGTGTAGTGTGAGATATGCTCGGTTTCTCCAGCATATTCTGTCTGGTTTCAGATTTTCAGCTTCTGTTGTGTTTAGTTTTTGTGTTTGTCACTGGCAATGTGTGTAACTCCCAGAGTGTGTCTGGAATGGGATGTTGGAGCTGCCTTTAACTCTCTGCCTATTTTCTGTTTTCAGATGGGAATCTTGAATCGCCCATGTTTTAACCTAAGTCAGTGACTTACCTCAATGAGTATGGCACATTGTCATCCAGCATGAAGCTGTGGATCCGACATGACGGCAAAATGTTTGTGCTTCAGATATGGGACATGTTACAGCTCCCTGCCTGAATATCTCTTTCTTGGTTTGTGTCAGAGGGAGAGAGAGAGACAGAGCATGTACTGATGTCCCAGTGTGTTACAGTACATATTACACCAACATTTAACAGGACCCAGTGAGGGAGTGGAATCTGGAAACCTTCACAGAATACCGTTCGAACGGAGAGTGTGAGGGTGGGGTCTGCAGTGTTTGGAAACCTGGTCATTCACAGCCCACAGCGTGTCAGTGTGAGGGGTGAGGGGGGAGGGGGGTGTGTGAGGGGGTGTGAGGGGGTGTGGGTGAGGGTGTCTGAGTGTGTAGGGGGGTGTGGGTGTGTTTGTGAGGGGGTGTGGGTGTGTAGGGGGGTGTAGATGTGTGTGTGAGGGTGTCTGAGTGTGTAGGGGGGGGTGTGTGAGGGTGTGTGTGTGAGGGTGTGTGTCTGTGTGTAGGGGGGTGTGGGAGGGTGGGAGTGAGGGGGTGTGGGTGTGTAGGGGGGGTGTGTGAGGGGGTGTGTCTGTGTGTAGGGGTGTGTGGGTGTGTTTGTGAGGGGGTGTGGGTGTGTAGGGGGGTGTGGATGTGTAGGGGGGTGTGGATGTGTGCGTGAGGGGGTGTGGGTGTATGAGGTGCTGTGAGTGTGTGTGAGAGGTGCTGTGGGCGTGGGTGTGTAAGGGTATGTGTGTGTGAGGTGCTGTGGGTGTGTGTGTAAGGGGGTGTGTGTGGGTGTGTGAGGGGCTGTGGGTGTGTGTGTGTAAGGGGGTGTGGGTGTGAGGTGCTGTGGATGTGTGTGTGTAAGGGGGTGTGTGTGCGTGTGTGAGGGGCTGAGGGTGTGTCACAGGGTGCTGAGTAACAGGGCATTGCTCACAAACACACATACCCAGACACTCTGACACACACACGCTCCGACACACATACAGATACTCCTGCACATATATATACACACACACGCACACCCTCTCACAGACTATATCCCTTTACACTCACACACACATACACACACTCTCACAAACACTCATAACCACATAACCACACACACATGTACGTTTTTGGGGTGAATTTGTACTGGCAGAATTACATTTTACTTTGCTCAAAACCTGCATGAATCCATGTGAGATTCTGTAAATCCGTGTTTTAGATGAGAATCAGTCTGCCTATTGTGGCACAGACAGCCTCACACAGGGCAGCTCACACCTTCAATACATTATCTGGGCCGACATGACCCCAATTGTTAAAGTTCACTTGAGAATGTAACTTTTAAAAAAAGTTTTGCGATTTGTATATGAAAGAACTGAAACCAACACGGTCATTCGAAAAGATGAGAAACTTGACAAATAATCCTGGAGTTTGTCAGTATATACTTCAGTTACATCACACTGTAAACTTTTGCTATAAATTCTGTGTCGTACAATTGTGCACTCCATAATCACCTGATGAAGGAGCAGCGCTCCGAAAGCTAGTGCTTCCAATTAAACCTGTTGGACTATAACCTGGTGTTGTGGGATTTTTAACACTGTTCACAAAGTATACACTCCCAGAGAGTCTCTCCCCACATTGGGCCATGTCACTCTCTCCAAACACCTGGCTGGATCTCTCTCTCTACATTGACAACTTGGTTTAAAAAACTGATGTACAGAATATCCTCTTGGAAAGTGAATTTCCCAGTTGGCTCAATGTTGAAGTGAGGTAAAAACAATGACTGCAGATGCTGGAAACCAGATTCTGGATTAGAGTGATGCTGGAAAAGCACAGCAGTTCAGGCAGCATCCGAGGAGCATTAAAATCGATGTTTCGGGTAGGAGCCCTTCATCAGGATGAACAGCTTTTGCTGAAAACATTGATTCTCCTGCCCCTCGGATGCTGCGTGTACTGCTGTGCTTTTCCAGCAACACTCTGGTCGAGAATCAATGTTGAAGTTGTTTGTGTGTAGGCTGTTCTCTCGAAACATTTGTGTTTCAATGGTATAAATAAATTTCTAATTGCTATAACCTCAATCACACACTCTCTCACTGATAACACCTTCTGTATTCAGTCTGTCTCTCTCTCACTGACTACACCCTCTGTATTCAGTCTCTGTCTCTCTCTCTCTCTCTCACTGACTACACCCTCTGTATTCAGTCTCTGTCTCTCTCTCACTGACTACACCCTCTGGATTCAGTCTCTCTCTCTCTCTCTCTCTCACTGACTACACCCTCTGTATTCAGTCTCTGTCTCTCTCTCTCTCTCTCACTGACTACACCCTCTGTATTCAGTCTCTCTCTCTCTCACTGACTACACCCTCTGGATTCAGTCTCTCTCTCTCTCACTGACTACACCCTCTGGATTCAGTCTCTCTCTCTCTCACTGACTACACCCTCTGTATTCAGTGTCTGTCTCTCACTGATGACACCCTCTGTATTCAGTCTCTGTCTCTCACTGACTACACCCTCTGTATTCAGTCTCTGTCTCTCTCTCACTGACTACACCCTCTGTATTCAGTCTGTCTCTCTCTCACTGACTACACCCTCTGTATTCAGTCTCTGTCTCTCTCACTGACGACACCCTCTGTATTCAGTCTCTCTCTCTCTCACTGACGACACCCTCTGTATTCAGTCTCTGTCTCTCTCACTGACGACACCCTCTGTATTCAGTCTCTCTCTCTCACTGACTACACCCGCTGGATTCAGTCTCTCTCTCTCACTGACTACACCCTCTACATTCAGTCTCTCTCTCTCTCTCTCACTGACTACACCCTCTGTATTCAGTCTCTCTCTCTCTCTCACTGACTACACCCTCTGTATTCAGTCTCTCTCTCTCTCTCACTGACTACACCCTCTGTATTCAGTCTCTCTCTCTCTCTCACTGACTACACCCTCTGTATTCAGTCTCTCTCTCTCTCTCTCACTGACTACACCCTCTGTATTCAGTCTCTGTCTCTCTCTCACTGACTACACCCTCTGGATTCAGTCTCTGTCTCTCTCTCACTCACTACACCCTCTGTATTCAGTCTCTGTCTCTCTCTCACTGACTACACCCTCTGTATTCAGTCTCTCTCTCTCTCACTGACTACACCCTCTGTATTCAGTCTCTCTCTGTCTCTCACTGACTACACCCTCTGTATTCAGTCTCTGTCTCTCTCACTGACTACACCCTCTGTATTCAGTCTCTCTCTCTCTCTCACTGACTACACCCTCTGTATTCAGCCTCTGTCTCTCTCTCACTGACTACACCCTCTGGATTCAGTCTCTCTCTGTCTCTCACTGACTACACCCTCTGTATTCAGTCTCTGTCTCTCTCACTGATTACACCCTCTGTATTCAGTCACTCTCTCTCTCACTGACTACACCCTCTGTATTCAGTCTCTGTCTCTCTCTCTCTCTCTCTCTCACTGACTACACCCTCTGGATTCAGTCTCTCTCTCTCTCACTGACGACACCCTCTGGATTCAGTCTCTGTCTCTCTCACTGACTACACCCTCTGTATTCAGTCTCTGTCTCTCTCTCACTGACTACACCCTCTGGATTCAGTCTCTGTCTCTCTCTCACTGACTACACCCTCTGTATTCAGTCTGTCTCTCTCTCACTGACTACACCCTCTGGATTCAGTCTCTGTCTCTCTCTCACTGACTACACCCTCTGTATTCAGTCTCTGTCTCTCACTGACTACACCCTCTAGATTCAGTCTCTGTCTCTCACTGACTACACGCTCTGGATTCAGTCTCTCTCTCTCTCACTGACTACACCCTCTGTATTCAGTCTCTCTCTCTCTCTCTCTCACTGACTACACCCTCTGGATTCAGTCTCTGTCTCTCACTGACTACACCCTCTGTATTCAGTCTGTCTCTCTCTCACTAACTACACCCTCTGTATTCAGTCTCTGTCTCTCTCTCACTGACTACACCCTCTGTATTCAGCCTCTGTCTCTCTCTCACTGACTACACCCTCTGGATTCAGTCCATCTCTGTCTCTCACTGACTACACCCTCTGGATTCAGTCTCTCTCTCTCTCTCTCTCACTGATTACACCCTCTGTATTCAGTCACTCTCTCTCTCACTGACTACACCCTCTGTATTCAGTCTCTGTCTCTCTCTCACTGACTACACCCTCTGGATTCAGTCTCTGTCTCTCTCACTGACTACACCCTCTGGATTCAGTCTGTCTCTCACTCACTGACTACACCCTCTGTATTCAGTCTCTGTCTCTCTCTCACTGACTACACCCTCTGTATTCAGTCTCTGTCTCTCACTGACTACACCCTCTAGATTCAGTCTCTGTCTCTCACTGACTACACCCTCTGGATTCAGTCTCTCTCTCTCTCACTGACTACACCCTCTGTATTCAGTCTCTCTCTGTCTCTCTCTCACTGACTACACCCTCTGTATTCAGTCTCTCTCTCTCTCACTGACTACACCCTCTGTATTCAGTCTCTGTCTCTCACTGACTACACCCTCTGTATTCAGTCTCTCTCTCTCACTGACTACACCCTCTGGATTCAGTCTCTCTCTCTCACTGACTACACCCTCTACATTCAGTCTCTCTCTCTCTCTCTCTCACTGACTACACCCTCTGTATTCAGTCTCTCTCTCTCTCTCACTGACTACACCCTCTGTATTCAGTCTCTCTCTCTCTCTCACTGACTACACCCTCTGTATTCAGTCTCTGTCTCTCTCTCACTGACTACACCCTCTGTATTCAGTCTCTGTCTCTCTCTCACTGACTACACCCTCTGTATTCAGTCTGTCTCTCTCTCACTAACTACACCCTCTGTATTCAGTCTCTGTCTCTCTCTCACTGACTACACCCTTTGTATTCAGTCTCTGTCTCTCTCTCACTGACTACACCCTCTGTATTCAGTCTGTCTCTCTCTCTCTCACTGACTACACCCTCTGTATTCAGTCTGTCTCTCTCTCTCTCACTGACTACACCCTCTGTATTCAGTCTGTCTCTCTCTCACTAACTACACCCTCTGTATTCAGTCTCTGTCTCTCTCTCACTGACTACACCCTCTGTATTCAGTCTCTCTCTCTCTCACTGACTACACCCTCTGTATTCAGTCTCTGTCTCTCACTGACTACACCCTCTGTATTCAGTCTCTCTCTCTCACTGACTACACCCTCTGGATTCAGTCTCTCTCTCTCACTGACTACACCCTCTACATTCAGTCTCTCTCTCTCTCTCTCTCACTGACTACACCCTCTGTATTCAGTCTCTCTCTCTCTCTCACTGACTACACCCTCTGTATTCAGTCTCTCTCTCTCTCTCACTGACTACACCCTCTGTATTCAGTCTCTGTCTCTCTCTCACTGACTACACCCTCTGGATTCAGTCTCTGTCTCTCTCTCACTGACTACACCCTCTGGATTCAGTCTCTGTCTCTCTCTCACTGACTACACCCTCTGGATTCAGTCTCTGTCTCTCTCTCACTCACTGACTACACCCTCTGTATTCAGTCTCTCTCTCTCTCTCACTGACTACACCCTCTGTATTCAGTCTCTGTCTCTCTCTCACTGACTACACCCTCTGTATTCAGTCTCTGTCTCTCTCTCTCACTGACTACACCCTCTGTATTCAGTCTCTCTCTCTCTCTCTCACTGACTACACCCTCTGTATTCAGTCTCTGTCTCTCTCTCACTGACTACACCCTCTGTATTCAGTCTCTCTCTCTCACTGACTACACCCTCTGTATTCAGTCTCTCTCTCTCACTGACTACACCCTCTGTATTCAGTCTCTCTCTCTCACTGACTACACCCTCTGTATTCAGTCTCTCTCTCTCTCTCACTGACTACACCCTCTGTATTCAGTCTCTCTCTCTCACTGACTACACCCTCTGTATTCAGTCTCTCTCTCTCACTCACTGACTACACCCTCTGTATTCAGTCTCTGTCTCTCTCTCACTGACTACACCCTCTGTATTCAGTCTCTGTCTCTCTCTCTCACTGACTACACCCTCTGTATTCAGTCTCTCTCTCTCTCTCTCACTGACTACACCCTCTGTATTCAGTCTCTCTCTCTCTCTCACTGACTACACCCTCTGTATTCAGTCTCTCTCTCTCTCTCACTGACTACACCCTCTGTATTCAGTCTCTGTCTCTCTCTCACTGACTACACCCTCTGGATTCAGTCTCTGTCTCTCTCTCACTGACTACACCCTCTGGATTCAGTCTCTGTCTCTCTCTCACTGACTACACCCTCTGTATTCAGTCTCTCTCTCTCTCTCACTGACTACACCCTCTGTATTCAGTCTCTGTCTCTCTCTCACTGACTACACCCTCTGTATTCAGTCTCTCTCTCTCTCACTGACTACACTCTCTGTATTCAGTCTCTCTCTCTCTCTCTCTCTCTCTCACTGACTACACCCTCTGTATTCAGTCTCTGTCTCTCTCTCACTGACTACACCCTCTGTATTCAGTCTCTGTCTCTCACTGACTACACCCTCTGTATTCAGTCTCTGTCTCTCACTGACTACACCCTCTGTATTCAGTCTCTGTCTCTCACTGACTACACCCTCTGTATTCAGTCTCTGTCTCTCACTGACTACACCCTCTGTATTCAGTCTCTGTCTCTCACTGACAACACCCTCTGTATTCAGTCTCTCTCTCTCTCACTGACTACACCCTCTGTATTCAGTCTCTCTCTCTCTCTCACTGACTACACCCTCTGTATTCAGTCTCTCTCTCTCTCTCACTGACTACACCCTCTGTATTCAGTCTCTCTCTCTCTCTCACTGACTACACCCTCTGTATTCAGTCTCTCTCTCTCTCACTGACTACACCCTCTGTATTCAGTCTCTCTCTCTCTCTCACTGACTACACCCTCTGTATTCAGTCTCTCTCTCTCTCACACTGACTACACCCTCTGGATTCAGTCTCTGTCTCTCTCACTGACTACACCCTCTGTATTCAATCTCTCTCTCTCTCACTGACTACACCCTCTGTGTTCAGTCTCTCTCTCTCTCACTGACTACACCCTCTGTATTCAGTCTCTCTCTCTCTCACTGACTACACCCTCTGTATTCAGTCTCTCTCTCTCTCTCTCACTGACTACACCCTCTGTATTCAGTCTCTCTCTCTCTCACTGACTACACCCTCTGTATTCAGTCTCTCTCTCTCTCACTGACTACACCCTCTGTATTCAGTCTCTCTCTCTCTCACTGACTACACCCTCTGTATTCAGTCTCTCTCTCTCTCACTGACTACACCCTCTGTATTCAGTCTCTCTCTCTCTCACTGACTACACCCTCTGTATTCAGTCTCTCTCTCTCTCTCACTGACTACACCCTCTGTATTCAGTCTCTCTCTCTCTCTCACTGACTACACCCTCTACATTCAGTCTCTCTCTCTCTCTCTCACTGACTACACCCTCTGTATTCAGTCTCTCTCTCTCTCTCTCACTGACTACACCCTCTGTATTCAGTCTCTCTCTCTCTCACACTGACTACACCCTCTGGATTCAGTCTCTGTCTCTCTCTCACTGACTACACCCTCTGGATTCAGTCTCTCTCTCTCTCTCACTGACTACACCCTCTGTATTCAGTCTCTCTCTCTCTCTCACTGACTACACCCTCTGTATTCAGTCTCTGTCTCTCTCTCACTGACTACACCCTCTGTATTCAGTCTCTCTCTCTCTCTCTCTCTCTCACTGACTACACTCTCTGTATTCAGTCTCTCTCTCTCTCTCTCTCTCTCTCTCACTGACTACACCCTCTGTATTCAGTCTCTCTCTCTCTCTCTCTCTCACTGACTACACTCTCTGTATTCAGTCTCTCTCTCTCTCTCTCTCACTGACTACACTCTCTGTATTCAGTCTCTCTCTCTCTCTCACTGACTACACCCTCTGTATTCAGTCTCTCTCTCTCTCTCACTGACTACACCCTCTGTATTCAGTCTCTCTCTCTCTCACTGACTACACCCTCTGTATTCAGTCTCTCTCTCTCTCTCTCACTGACTACACCCTCTGTATTCAGTCTCTGTCTCTCTCTCACTGACTACACCCTCTGTATTCAGTCTCTGTCTCTCTCTCTCTCTCTCACTGACTACACCCTCTGTATTCAGTCTGTCTCTCTCTCACTGACTACACCCTCTGTTTTCAGTCTCTCTCTCTCTCTCACTGACTACACCCTCTGTATTCAGTCTCTCTCTCTCTCACTGACTACACCCTCTGTATTCAGTCTCTCTCTCTCTCACTGACTACACCCTCTGTATTCAGTCTCTCTCTCTCTCTCTCACTGACTACACCCTCTGTATTCAGTCTCTCTCTCTCTCTCACTGACTACACCCTCTGTATTCAGTCTCTCTCTCTCTCTCTCACTGACTACACCCTCTGTATTCAATCTCTCTCTCTCTCACTGACTACACCCTCTGTATTCAATCTCTCTCTCTCTCACTGACTACACCCTCTGTATTCAGTCTCTCTCTCTCTCACTGACTACACCCTCTGTATTCAGTCTCTGTCTCTCTCTCACTGACTACACCCTCTGGATTCAGTCTCTGTCTCTCTCACTGACTACACCCTCTGTATTCAGTCTCTGTCTCTCTCTCACTGACTACACCCTCTGTATTCAGTCTCTGTCTCTCTCTCACTGACTACACCCTCTGTATTCAGTCTCTCTCTCTCTCTCTCTCTCACTGACTACACCCTCTGTATTCAGTCTCTCTCTCTCTCTCACTGACTACACCCTCTGTATTCAGTCTCTCTCTCTCTCTCACTGACTACACCCTCTGTATTCAGTCTCTCTCTCTCTCACTGACTACACCCTCTGTATTCAGTCTCTCTCTCTCTCACTGACTACACCCTCTGGATTCAGTCTCTGTCTCTCTCACTGACTACACCCTCTGTATTCAGTCTCTCTCTCTCTCACTGACTACACCCTCTGTATTCAGTCTCTCTCTCTCTCTCACTGACTACACCCTCTGTATTCAGTCTCTGTCTCTCTCTCACTGACTACACCCTCTGTATTCAGTCTCTGTCTCTCTCTCACTGACTACACCCTCTGTATTCAGTCTCTCTCTCTCTCTCTCTCTCACTGACTACACCCTCTGTATTCAGTCTCTCTCTCTCTCTCACTGACTACACCCTCTGTATTCAGTCTCTCTCTCTCTCTCACTGACTACACCCTCTGTATTCAGTCTCTCTCTCTCTCACTGACTACACCCTCTGTATTCAGTCTCTCTCTCTCTCACTGACTACACCCTCTGTATTCAATCTCTCTCTCTCTCACTGACTACACCCTCTGTATTCAGACTCTCTCTCTCTCACTGACTACACCCTCTGTATTCAGTCTCTCTCTCTCTCTCACTGACTACACCCTCTGGATTCAGTCTCTGTCTCTCTCACTGACTACACCCTCTGTATTCAGTCTCTGTCTCTCTCTCACTGACTACACCCTCTGTATTCAGTCTCTGTCTCTCTCTCACTGACTACACCCTCTGTATTCAGTCTCTCTCTCTCTCTCTCTCTCACTGACTACACCCTCTGTATTCAGTCTCTCTCTCTCTCACTGACTACACCCTCTGTATTCAATCTCTCTCTCTCTCACTGACTACACCCTCTGTATTCAGACTCTCTCTCTCTCACTGACTACACCCTCTGTATTCAGTCTCTCTCTCTCTCTCACTGACTACACCCTCTGTATTCAATCTCTCTCTCTCTCACTGACTACACCCTCTGTATTCAATCTCTCTCTCTCTCACTGACTACACCCTCTGTATTCAGTCTCTCTCTCTCTCACTGACTACACCCTCTGTATTCAGTCTCTGTCTCTCTCTCACTGACTACACCCTCTGGATTCAGTCTCTGTCTCTCTCACTGACTACACCCTCTGTATTCAGTCTCTGTCTCTCTCTCACTGACTACACCCTCTGTATTCAGTCTCTGTCTCTCTCTCACTGACTACACCCTCTGTATTCAGTCTCTCTCTCTCTCTCTCTCTCACTGACTACACCCTCTGTATTCAGTCTCTCTCTCTCTCTCACTGACTACACCCTCTGTATTCAGTCTCTCTCTCTCTCTCTCTCTCACTGACTACACCCTCTGTATTCAGTCTCTCTCTCTCTCTCACTGACTACACCCTCTGTATTCAGTCTCTCTCTCTCTCACTGACTACACCCTCTGTATTCAGTCTCTCTCTCTCTCACTGACTACACCCTCTGGATTCAGTCTCTGTCTCTCTCACTGACTACACCCTCTGTATTCAGTCTCTCTCTCTCTCACTGACTACACCCTCTGTATTCAGTCTCTCTCTCTCTCTCACTGACTACACCCTCTGTATTCAGTCTCTGTCTCTCTCTCACTGACTACACCCTCTGTATTCAGTCTCTGTCTCTCTCTCACTGACTACACCCTCTGTATTCAGTCTCTCTCTCTCTCTCTCTCTCACTGACTACACCCTCTGTATTCAGTCTCTCTCTCTCTCTCACTGACTACACCCTCTGTATTCAGTCTCTCTCTCTCTCTCACTGACTACACCCTCTGTATTCAGTCTCTCTCTCTCTCACTGACTACACCCTCTGTATTCAGTCTCTCTCTCTCTCACTGACTACACCCTCTGTATTCAATCTCTCTCTCTCTCACTGACTACACCCTCTGTATTCAGACTCTCTCTCTCTCACTGACTACACCCTCTGTATTCAGTCTCTCTCTCTCTCTCACTGACTACACCCTCTGGATTCAGTCTCTGTCTCTCTCACTGACTACACCCTCTGTATTCAGTCTCTGTCTCTCTCTCACTGACTACACCCTCTGTATTCAGTCTCTGTCTCTCTCTCACTGACTACACCCTCTGTATTCAGTCTCTCTCTCTCTCTCTCTCTCACTGACTACACCCTCTGTATTCAGTCTCTCTCTCTCTCTCACTGACTACACCCTCTGTATTCAGTCTCTCTCTCTCTCTCACTGACTACACCCTCTGTATTCAGTCTCTCTCTCTCTCTCACTGACTACACCCTCTGTATTCAATCTCTCTCTCTCTCACTGACTACACCCTCTGTATTCAGTCTCTCTCTCTCTCTCTCTCTCTCACTGACTACACTCTCTGTATTCAGTCTCTCTCTCTCTCTCTCTCTCTCTCTCACTGACTACACCCTCTGTATTCAGTGTCTCTCTCTCTCTCACTGACTACACCCTCTGTATTCAGTCTCTCTCTCTCTCAGACTACACCCTCTGTATTCAGTCTCTCTCTCTCACTGACTACACCCTCTGTATTCAGTCTCTCTCTCTCTCTCACTGACTACACCCTCTGAATTCAGTCTCTCTCTCTCTCTCACTGACTGCACCCTCTGTATCCAGTCTCTCTCTCTCTCTCACTGACTACACCCTCTGTATTCAGTCTCTCTCTCTCTCTCACTGACTACACCCTCTGTATTCAGTCTCTCTCTCTCTCTCACTGACTACACCCTCTGTATTCAGTCTCTCTCTCTCTCACTGACTACACCCTCTGTATTCAGTCTCTCTCTCTCTCTCACTGACTACAACCTCTGTATTCAGTCTCTCTCTCTCTCTCACTGACTACACCCTCTGGATTCAGTCTCTGTCTCTCTCACTGACTACACCCTCTGTATTCAATCTCTCTCTCTCTCTCTCACTGACTACACCCTCTGTATTCAGTCTCTCTCTCTCTCACTGACTACACCCTCTGTATTCAGTCTCTCTCTCTCTCACTGACTACACCCTCTGTATTCAGTCTCTCTCTCTCTCACTGACTACACCCTCTGTATTCAGTCTCTCTCTCTCTCACACTGACTACACCCTCTGTATTCAGTCTCTCTCTCTCTCTCACTGACTACACCCTCTGTATTCAATCTCTCTCTCTCTCACTGACTACACCCTCTGTATTCAGTCTCTCTCTCTCTCTCACTGACTACACCCTCTGTATTCAGTCTCTCTCTCTCTCTCTCACTGACTACACCCTCTGTATTCAGTCTCTCTCTCTCTCACTGACTACACCCTCTGTATTCAGTCTCTCTCTCTCTCTCACTGACTACACCCTCTGTATTCAGTCTCTCTCTCTCTCTCACTGACTACACCCTCTGTATTCAGTCTCTCTCTCTCTCACTGACTACACCCTCTGTATTCAGTCTCTCTCTCTCTCTCACTGACTACACCCTCTGTATTCAGTCTCTCTCTCTCTCACACTGACTACACCCTCTGGATTCAGTCTCTGTCTCTCTCACTGACTACACCCTCTGTATTCAATCTCTCTCTCTCTCACTGACTACACCCTCTGTATTCAGTCTCTCTCTCTCTCTCACTGACTACACTCTCTGTCTTCAGTCTCTCTCTCTCTCTCTCTCACTGATTACACTCTCTGTATTCAGTCTCTCTCTCTCTCTCTCTCTCTCACTGACTACACCCTCTGTATTCAGTCTCTCTCTCTCTCTCACTGACTACACCCTCTGTATTCAGTCTCTCTCTCTCTCTCACTGACTACACCCTCTGTATTCAGTCTCTCTCTCTCTCACTGACTACACCCTCTGTATTCAGTCTCTCTCTCTCTCTCACTGACTACACCCTCTGTATTCAGTCTCTCTCTCTCTCACTGACTACACTCTCTGTCTTCAGTCTCTCTCTCTCTCTCTCTCACTGATTACACTCTCTGTATTCAGTCTCTCTCTCTCTCTCTCTCTCTCTCACTGACTACACCCTCTGTATTCAGTCTCTCTCTCTCTCTCACTGACTACACCCTCTGTATTCAGTCTCTCTCTCTCTCTCACTGACTACACCCTCTGTATTCAGTCTCTCTCTCTCACTGACTACACCCTCTGTATTCAGTCTCTGTCTCTCTCTCACTGACTACACCCTCTGTTTTCAGTCTCTCTCTCTCTCTCACTGACTACACCCTCTGTATTCAGTCTCTCTCTCTCTCTCACTGACTACACCCTCTGTATTCAGTCTCTCTCTCTCTCTCACTGACTACACCCTCTGTATTCAGTCTCTCTCTCTCTCTCACTGACTACACCCTCTGTATTCAGTCTCTCTCTCTCTCTCACTGACTACACCCTCTGTATTCAGTCTCTCTCTCTCTCACTGACTACACCCTCTGTATTCAGTCTCTCTCTCTCTCTCACTGACTACACCCTCTGGATTCAGTCTCTCTCTCTCTCTCACTGACTACACCCTCTGGATTCAGTCTCTCTCTCTCTCTCTCTCTCACTGACTACACCCTCTGTATTCAGTCTCTCTCTCTCTCACTGACTACACCCTCTGTATTCAGTCTCTCTCTCTCTCTCACTGACTACACCCTCTGTATTCAGTCTCTCTCTCTCTCTCACTGACTACACCCTCTGTATTCAGTCTCTCTCTCTCTCTCACTGACTACACCCTCTGTATTCAGTCTCTCTCTCTCTCACTGACTACACCCTCTGTATTCAGTCTCTCTCTCTCTCTCACTGACTACACCCTCTGGATTCAGTCTCTCTCTCTCTCTCTCACTGACTACACCCTCTGTATTCAGTCTCTCTCTCTCTCTCACTGACTACACTCTCTGTATTCAGTCTCTCTCTCTCTCTCTCTCTCTCACTGACTACACTCTCTGTATTCAGTCTCTCTCTCTCTCTCTCTCTCTCTCACTGACTACACCCTCTGTATTCAGTCTCTCTCTCACTGACTACACCCTCTGTATTCAGTCTCTCTCTCTCTCTCACTGACTACACCCTCTGTATTCAGTCTCTCTCTCTCTCTCACTGACTACACCCTCTGTATTCAGTCTCTCTCTCTCACTGACTACAACCTCTGTATTCAGTCTCTCTCTCTCACTGACTACACCCTCTGTATTCAGTCTCTCTCTCTCTCTCACTGACTACACCCTCTGTATTCAGTCTCTGTCTCTCTCTCACTGACTACACCCTCTGTATTCAGTCTCTGTCTCTCTCTCACTGACTACACCCTCTGTATTCAGTCTCTGTCTCTCTCTCACTGACTACACCCTCTGTATTCAGTCTCTCTCTCTCACTGACTACACCCTCTGTATTCAGTCTCTCTCTCTCTCTCACTGACTACACCCTCTGTATTTAGTCTCTCTCTCTCTCACTGACTACACCCTCTGGATTCAGTCTCTGTCTCTCACTGACTACACCCTCTGTATTCAGTCTCTGTCTCTCCCTCACTGACTACACCCTCTGTATTCAGTCTGTCTGTCTCTCACTGACTACACCCTCTGTATTCAGTCTCTGTCTCTCTCACTGACGACACCCTCTGTATTCAGTCTCTCTCTCTCTCTCACTGACTACACCCTCTGTATTCAGTCTCTCTCTCTCTCTCACTGACTACACCCTCTGGATTCAGTCTCTGTCTCTCTCTCACTGACTACACCCTCTGGCTTCAGTCTCTGTCTCTCTCTCACTGACTACACCCTCTGGATTCAGTCTCTGTCTCTCTCTCACTGACTACACCCTCTGTATTCAGTCTCTCTCTCTCTCTCACTGACTACACCCTCTGTATTCAGTCTCTGTCTCTCTCTCACTGACTACACCCTCTGTATTCAGTCTCTGTCTCTGTCTCTCTCTCTCACTGACTACACCCTCTGTATTCAGTCTGTCTCTCTCTCACTGACTACACCCTCTGTATTCAGTCTCTCTCTCTCTCTCACTGACTACGCCCTCTGTATTCAGTCTCTCTCTCTCTCTCACTGACTACACCCTCTGGATTCAGTCTCTCTCTCTCTCTCACTGACTACACCCTCTGTATTCAGTCTCTCTCTCTCTCTCACTGACTACACCCTCTGTATTCAGTCTCTCTCTCTCTCACTGACTACACTCTCTGTATTCAGTCTCTCTCTCTCTCTCTCTCTCTCTCTCACTGACTACACCCTCTGTATTGAGTCTCTCTCTCTCTCACTGACTACACTCTCTGTATTCAGTCTCTCTCTCTCTCTCTCTCTCTCACTGACTACACTCTCTGTATTCAGTCTCTCTCTCTCTCTCTCTCACTGACTACACCCTCTGTATTCAGTCTCTCTCTCTCTCTCACTGACTACACCCTCTGTATTCAGTCTCTCTCTCTCTCTCACTGACTACACCCTCTGTATTCAGTCTCTCTCTCTCACTGACTACACCCTCTGTATTCAGTCTCTCTCTCTCACTGACTACACCCTCTGTATTCAGTCTCTCTCTCTCTCTCACTGACTACACCCTCTGTATTCAGTCTCTCTCTCTCTCTCACTGACTACACCCTCTGTATTCAGTCTCTCTCTCTCTCTCACTGACTACACCCCCTGTATTCAGTCTCTCTCTCTCTCTCACTGACTACACCCTCTGTATTCAGTCTCTCTCTCTCTCTGACTACACCCTCTGTATTCAGTCTCTCTCTCTCTCTCACTGACTACACCCTCTGTATTCAGTCTCTCTCTCTCTCTCACTGACTACACCCTCTGTATTCAGTCTCTCTCTCTCTCACTGACTACATTCTGTGTATTCAGTCTCTCTCTCTCTCTCTCTCTCTCACTGACTACACTCTCTGTATTCAGTCTCTCTCTCTCTCTCTCTCTCACTGACTACACCCTCTGTATTCAGTCTCTCTCTCTCTCTCACTGACTACACCCTCTGTATTCAGTCTCTCTCTCTCTCTCACTGACTACACCCTCTGTATTCAGTCTCTCTCTCTCTCACTGACTACACTCTGTGTATTCAGTCTCTCTCTCTCTCACTGACTACACTCTCTGTATTCAGTCTCTCTCTCTCTCTCTCTCTCTCTCACTGACTACACCCTCTGTATTCAGTCTCTCTCTCACTGACTACACCCTCTGTATTCAGTCTCTCTCTCTCTCTCTCTCTCTCTCACTGACTACACCCTCTGTATTCAGTCTCTCTCTCTCTCTCTCTCTCTCTCACTGACTACACTCTCTGTATTCAGTCTCTCTCTCTCTCTCTCTCTCTCTCACTGACTACACCCTCTGTATTCAGTCTCTCTCTCACTGACTACACCCTCTGTATTCAGTCTCTCTCTCTCTCTCACTGACTACACCCTCTGTATTCAGTCTCTCACTCTCTCTCACTGACTACACCCTCTGTATTCAGTCTCTCTCTCTCACTGACTACACCCTCTGTATTCAGTCTCTCTCTCTCACTGACTACACCCTCTGTATTCAGTCTCTCTCTCTCACTGACTACACCCTCTGTATTCAGTCTCTCTCTCTCACTGACTACACCCTCTGTATTCAGTCTCTCTCTCTCACTGACTACACCCTCTGTATTCAGTCTCTCTCTCTCACTGACTACACCCTCTGTATTCAGTCTCTCTCTCTCACTGACTACACTCTCTGTATTCAGTCTCTCTCTCTCTCTCTCTCTCTCTCTCTCACTGACTACACCCCCTGTATTCAGTCTCTCTCTCTCTCTCACTGACTACACCCTCTGTATTCAGTCTCTCTCTCTCTCACTGACTACACCCTCTGTATTCAGTCTCTCTCTCTCTCTCACTGACTACACCCTCTGTATTCAGTCTCTCTCTCTCTCACTGACTACACCCTCTGTATTCAGTCTCTCTCTCTCTCTCACTGACTACACCCTCTGTATTCAGTCTCTCTCTCTCTCTCTCACTGACTACACCCTCTGTATTCAGTCTCTCTCTCTCTCACTGACTACACCCTCTGTATTCAGTCTCTCTCTCTCTCACTGACTACACCCTCTGTATTCAGTCTCTCTCTCTCTCTCACTGACTACACCCTCTGTATTCAGTCTCTCTCTCTCTCTCACTGACTACACCCTCTGTATTCAGTCTCTCTCTCTCTCACTGACTACACCCTCTGTATTCAGTCTCTCTCTCTCTCACTGACTACACCCTCTGTATTCAGTCTCTCTCTCTCTCACTGACCACACCCTCTGTATTCAGTCTCTCTCTCTCTCTCTCACTGACTACACCCCCTGTATTCAGTCTCTCTCTCTCTCTCACTGACTACACCCTCTGTATTCAGTCTCTCTCTCTCTCACTCACTGACTACACCCCCTGTATTCAGTCTCTCTCTCTCTCTCACTGACTACACCCTCTGTATTCAGTCTCTCTCTCTCTCACTGACTACACCCTCTGTATTCAGTCTCTCTCTCTCTCTCTCTCACTGACTACACCCTCTGTATTCAGTCTCTCTCTCTCTCACTGACTACACCCTCTGTATTCAGTCTCTCTCTCTCTCTCACTGACTACACCCTCTGTATTCAGTCTCTCTCTCTCTCTCACTGACTACACTCTCTGTATTCAGTCTCTCTCTCTCTCTCTCTCTCTCTCACTGACTACACCCTCTGTATTCAGTCTCTCTCTCACTGACTACACCCTCTGTATTCAGTCTCTCTCTCTCTCTCACTGACTACACCCTCTGTATTCAGTCTCTCACTCTCTCTCACTGACTACACCCTCTGTATTCAGTCTCTCTCTCTCACTGACTACACCCTCTGTATTCAGTCTCTCTCTCTCACTGACTACACCCTCTGTATTCAGTCTCTCTCTCTCACTGACTACACCCTCTGTATTCAGTCTCTCTCTCTCACTGACTACACCCTCTGTATTCAGTCTCTCTCTCTCACTGACTACACCCTCTGTATTCAGTCTCTCTCTCTCACTGACTACACCCTCTGTATTCAGTCTCTCTCTCTCACTGACTACACCCTCTGTATTCAGTCTCTCTCTCTCACTGACTACACCCTCTGTATTCAGTCTCTCTCTCTCTCTCACTGACTACACCCTCTGTATTCAGTCTCTCTCTCTCTCTCACTGACTACACCCTCTGTATTCAGTCTCTCTCTCTCTCTCACTGACTACACCCTCTGTATTCAGTCTCTCTCTCTCTCTCACTGACTACACCCTCTGGATTCAGTCTCTCTCTCTCTCACTGACTACACCCTCTGGATTCAGTCTCTGTCTCTCACTGACTACACCCTCTGTATTCAGTCTCTCTCTCTCTCTCACTGACTACACCCTCTGTATTCAGTCTCTCTCTGTCTCTCTCACTGACTACACCCTCTGTATTCAGTCTCTCTCTCTCTCTCACTGACTACACCCTCTGTATTCAGTCTCTCTCTCTCTCTCTCACTGACTACACCCTCTGTATTCAGTCTCTCTCTCTCTCTCACTGACTACACCCTCTGTATTCAGTCTCTCTCTCTCTCTCACTGACTACACCCTCTGTATTCAGTCTCTCTCTCACTGACTACACCCTCTGTATTCAGTCTCTCTCTGTCTCTCTCACTGACTACACCCTCTGTATTCAGTCTCTCTCTCTCTCTCACTGACTACACCCTCTGTATTCAGTCTCTCTCTCTCTCTCACTGACTACACCCTCTGTATTCAGTCTCTCTCTCTCTCTCTCACTGACTACACCCTCTGTTTTCAGTCTCTCTCTCTCTCTCACTGACTACACCCTCTGTATTCAGTCTCTCTCTCTCACTGACTACACCCTCTGTATTCAGTCTCTCTCTCTCTCTCTCACTGACTACACTCTCTGTATTCAGTCTCTCTCTCTCTCTCTCTCTCACTGACTACACCCTCTGTATTCAGTCTCTCTCTGTCTCTCTCTCACTGACTACACCCTCTGTATTCAGTCTCTCTCTCTCACTGACTACACCCTCTGGATTCAGTCTCTCTCTCTCACTGACTACACCCTCTGGATTCAGTCTCTCTCTCTCACTGACTACACCCTCTGGATTCAGTCTCTCTCTCTCTCTCACTGACTACACCCTCTGTATTCAGTCTCTCTCTCTCTCTCACTGACTACACCCTCTGGATTCAGTCTCTCTCTCTCTCTCACTGACTACACCCTCTGGATTCAGTCTCTCTCTCTCTGTCTCTCTCACTGACTACACCCTCTGTATTCAGTCTGTCTCTCTCTCTCACTGACTACACCCTCTGTATTCAGTCACTCTCTCTCTCACTGACTACACCCTCTGTATTCAGTCTCTGTCTCTCTCTCTCTCTCTCTCACTGACTACACCCTCTGTATTCAGTCTCTCTCTCTCTCACTGACTACACCCTCTGGATTCAGTCTCTCTCTCTCTCACTGACTACACCCTCTGTATTCAGTCTCTGTCTCTCTCACTGACTACACCCTCTGTATTCAGTCTCTGTCTCTCTCACTGACTACACCCTCTGTATTCAGTCTCTGTCTCTCTCTCTCTCTCACTGACTACACCCTCTGTATTCAGTCTCTCTCTCTCTCTCTCTCTCTCACTGACTACACCCTCTGGATTCAGTCTCTCTGTCTCTCACTGACTACGCCCTCTGTATTCAGTCTCTCTCTCTCTCATTGACTACACCCTCTGTATTCAGTCTCTGTCTCTCTCACTGACTACACCCTCTGTATTCAGTCTCTGTCTCTCTCTCTCTCTCACTGACTACACCCTCTGTATTCAGTCTCTGTCTCTCTCTCTCTCTCACTGACTCCACCCTCTGTATTCAGTCTCTCTCTCTCTCTCTCTCTCTCTCTCACTGACTACACCCTCTGGATTCAGTCTCTGTCTCTCACTGACTACACCCTCTGTATTCAGTCTCTGTCTCTCTCTCTCTCTCACTGACTACACCCTCTGTATTCAGTCTCTCTCTCTCTCTCTCTCTCTCTCACTGACTACACCCTCTGGATTCAGTCTCTGTCTCTCACTGACAACACCCTCTGTATTCAGTCTCTCTCTCTCTCTCACTGACTACACCCTGTGTATTCAGTCTCTCTCTCTCTCTCTCTCTCTCTCTCTCTCTCACTGATTACACCCTCTGGATTCAGTCTCTGTCTCTCTCTCTCTCTCACTGACTACACCCTCTGGATTCAGTCTCTCTCTCTCACTGACTACACCCTCTGGATTCAGTCTCTCTCTCTCACTGACTACACCCTCTGGATTCAGTCTCTGTCTCTCACTGACTACACCCTCTGTATTCAGTCTCTGTCTCTCTCTCTCTCTCTCTCTCTCTCACTGACTACACCCTCTGTATTCAGTCTCTGTCTCTCTCTCTCTCTCTCTCTCACTGACTACACCCTCTGTATTCAGTCTCTGTCTCTCTCTCACTGACTACACCCTCTGTATTCAGTCTCTCTCTCTCTCTCACTGACTGCACCCTCTGTATTCAGTCTCTGTCTCTCTCACTGACTACACCCTCTGTATTCAGTCTCTGTCTCTCTCTCACTGACTACACCCTCTGGATTCAGTCTCTCTCTCTCACTGACTACACCCTCTGTATTCAGTCTCTCTATCTCTCTCACTGACTACACCCTCTGTATTCAGTCTCTGGCTCTCTCACTGACTACACCCTCTGTATTCAGCCTCTGTCTCTCTCTCTCACTGACTACACCCTCTGGATTCAGTCTCTCTCTCTCACTGACTACACCCTCTGTATTCAGTCTCTGTCTCTCTCTCACTGACTACACCCTCTGTATTCAGTCTCTCTCTCTCTCTCTCACTGACTACACCCTCTGGATTCAGTCTCTGTCTCTCTCACTGACTACACCCTCTGTATTCAGTCTCTGTCTCTCTCTCACTGACTACACCCTCTGTATTCAGTCTCGGTCTCTCTCTCACTGACTACACCCTCTGTATTCAGTCTCTCTCTCTCTCTCTCTCACTGACTACACCCTCTGTATTCAGTCTCTCTCTCTCTCTCACTGACTACACCCTCTGTATTCAGTCTCTCTCTCTCTCTCACTGACTACACCCTCTGTATTCAGTCTCTCTCTCTCTCACACTGACTACACCCTCTGTATTCAGTGTCTCTCTCTCTCTCTCTGACTACACCCTCTGTATTCAGTCTCTCTCTCTCTCTCTCTCTCACTGAGTACACCCTCTGTGTTCAGTCTCTGTCTCTCTCTCTCTCTCACTGATTACACCCTCTGTCTTCAGTCTCTGTCTCTCTCTCTCTCTCTCTCACTGACTACACCCTCTGTATTCAGCCTCTGTCTCTCTCACTGACTACACCCTCTGTATTCAGTCTCTGTCTCTCTCACTGACTACACCCTCTGTATTCAGCCTCTGTCTCTCTCACTGACTACACCCTCTGGATTCAGTCTCTGTCACTCTCTCACTGACTACAACCCTCTGGATTCAGTCTCTCTCTCTCTCTCTCACTGACTACACCCTCTGTATTCAGTCTCTCTCTCTCTCTCACTGACTACACCCTCTGTATTCAGTCTCTCTCTCTCTCTCACTGACTACACCCTGTGTATTGAGTCTCTGTCTCTCTCTCACTGACTACACCCTCTGTATTCAGTCTCTGTCTCTCTCTCACTGACTACACCCTCTGTATTCAGTCTCTGTCTCTCTCTCACTGACTACACCCTCTGTATTCAGTCTCTCTCTCTCACTGACTACACCCTCTGTATTCAGTCTCTCTCTCTCTCACTGACTACACCCTCTGTATTCAGTCTCTCTCTCTCTCACTGACTACACCCTCTGGATTCAGTCTCTGTCTCTCTCTCTCTCACTGACTGCACCCTCTGTATTCAGTCTATCTCTTTCTCACTGACTACACCCTCTGTATTCAGTCTCTGTCTCTCTCTCTCTCTCTCTCACTGACTACACCTCTGTATTCAGCCTCTGTCTCTCTCACTCACTACACCCTCTACATTCAGTCTCTCTCTCTCTCACTGACTTCACCCTCTGTATTCAGTCTCTGTCTCTCTCACTGACTACACCCTCTGTATTCAGTCTCTCTCTCTCTCACTGACTACACCCTCTGTATTCAGCCTCTGTCTCTCTCACTGACTACACCCTCTGTATTCAGTCTCTCTCTCTCTCACTGACTACACCCTCTGTATTCAGCCTCTGTCTCTCTCACTGACTACACCCTCTGTATTCAGTCTCTCTCTCTCTCACTGACTACACCCTCTGTATTCAGCCTCTGTCTCTCTCACTGACTACAACCCTCTACATTCAGTCTCTGTCTCTCTCTCACTGACTACACCCTCTGTATTCAGTCTCTCTCTCTCACTGACTACACCCTCTGTATTCAGTCTCTGTCTCTCTCACTGACTACACCCTCTGTATTCAGTCTCTCTCTCTCACTGACTACACCCTCTGTATTCAGTCTCTGTCTCTCTCACTGACTACACCCTCTGTATTCAGTCTCTGTCTCTCTCACTGACTACACCCTCTGTATTCAGTCTCTCTCTCTCACTGACTACACCCTCTGTATTCAGTCTCTGTCTCTCTCTCACTGACTACACCCTCTGTATTCAGTCTCTGTCTCTCTCACTGACTACACCCTCTGGATTCAGTCTGTCTCTCTCTCTCACTGACTACACCCTCTGGATTCAGTCTCTGTCTCTCACTGACTACACCCTCTGGATTCAGTCTCTCTCTCTCTCACTGACTACACTCTCTGTATTCAGTCTCTCTCTCTCTCACTGACTACACCCTCTGTATTCAGTCTCTCTCTCTCTCTCTCTCACTGACTACACCCTCTGGATTCAGTCTCTCTCTCTCACTGACTACACTCTCTGTATTCAGTCTCTCTCTCTCTCACTGACTACACCCTCTGTATTCAGTCTCTCTCTCTCTCTCTCACTGACTACACCCTCTGGATTCAGTCTCAGTCTCTCACTGACTACACCCTCTGGATTCAGTCTCTCTCTCTCTCACTGACTACACCCTCTGGATTCAGTCTCTCTCTATCTCTCTCTGTCTCACTCACTGACTACACCCTCTGTATTCAGTCTCTCTCTCTCTCACTGACTACACCCTCTGGATTCAGTCTCTGTCTCTCTCTCACTGACTAAACCCTCTGTATTCAGTCTCTCTCTCTCTCACTGACTACACCCTCTGGATTCAGTCTCTGTCTCTCACTGACTACACCCTCTGTATTCAGTCTCTCTCTCTCTCTCTCACTGACTACACCCTCTGGATTCAGTCTCTCTGTCTCTCTCACTGACTACACCCTCTGTATTCAGTCTCTGTCTCTCTCACTGACTAGACCCTCTGTATTCAGTCTCTGTCTCTCTCACTGACTACACCCTCTGGATTCAGTCTCTGTCTCTCTCACTGACTACACCCTCTGTATTCAGCCTCTGTCTCTCTCACTGACTACACCCTCTGGATTCAGTCTCTGTCTCTCTCACTGACTACACCCTCTGTATTCAGCCTCTGTCTCTCTCACTGACTACACCCTCTGGATTCAGTCTCTGTCACTCTCTCACTGACTACACCCTCTGGATTCAGTCTCTCTCTCTCTCTCTCTCACTGACTACACCCTCTGTATTCAGTCTCTCTCTCTCTCACAGACTACACCCTCTGTATTCAGTCTCTGTCTCTCTCTCTCTCACTGACTACACCCTCTGTATTCAGTCTCTCTCTCTCTCTCTCACTGAGTACACCCTCTGTGTTCAGTCTCTGTCTCTCTCTCTCTCTCTCTCACTGACTACACCCTCTGTATTCAGCCTCTGTCTCTCTCACTGACTACACCCTCTGGATTCAGTCTCTGTCTCTCACTGACTACACCCTCTGTATTCAGTCTCTGTCTCTCTCACTGACTACACCCTCTGTATTCAGTCTCTCTCTCTCACTGACTACACCCTCTGTATTCAGTCTCTCTCTCTCTCTCTGACTACACCCTCTGTATTCAGTCTCTCTCTCTCTCTCACTGACTACACCCTCTGTATTCAGTCTCTGTCTCTCACTGACTACACCCTCTGTATTCAGCCTCTGTCTCTCTCTCTCTCACTGACTACACCCTCTGTATTCAGTCTCTGTCTCTCACTGACTACACCCTCTGTATTCAGCCTCTGTCTCTCGCTCTCTCACTGACTACACCCTCTGTATTCAGCCTCTGTCTCTCTCTCTCTCACTGACTACACCCTCTGTATTCAGCCTCTGTCTCTCTCTCTCTCTCACTGACTACACCCTCAGGCAGCTGACAAAATTTGGCATGGCAGCGAATACCCTTTCAACTTTTATAGGTGCACCATTGAGAGCATTCTGTCTGAATGTGTCACTACCTGGTATGGCAACTGTACCATTCAAGATCGGAGACGGTTACAGAGAGTGATGAACTCGGCCCGGACAATCACAAAGGCCAGCCACCCATCTATAGAAACCATCTACCAGGCCCGCTGTCCAGGAAAGGCCACCAGTATTCTCACAGATCCATCCCACCCCGGCATCATTTTTCTACAACCTTCTACCATCAGAGTTGAAAATGTGTTGCTGGAAAAGCGCAGCAGGTCAGGCAGCATCCAAGGAGCAGGAGAATCGACGTTTCAGGCATGAGCCCTTCTTCAGGAATGAGGAAAGTGTGTCCAGCAGGCTAAGATAAAAGGTAGGGAGGAGGGACTTGGGGGAGGGGCGTTGGGAATGCGATAGGTGGAAGGAGGTCAAGGTGAGGGTGATAGGCTGGAGTGGGGGTGGGGGCAGAGAGGTCAGGAAGAAGATTGCAGGTTAGGAAGGTGGTGCTGAGTTCGAGGGATTTGACTGAGACAAGGTGGGGGGGGGAGGGGAAATGAGGAAACTGGAGAAATCTGAGTTCATCCCTTGTGGTTGGAGGGTTCCTAGGCGGAAGATGAGGTGCTCTTCCTCCAACCGTCGTGTTGCTATGGTCTGGCGATGGAGGAGTCCAAGGACCTGCATGTCCTTGGTGGAGTGGGAGGGGAAGCTGAAGTGTTGGGCTACGGGGTGGTTGGGTTGGTTGGTCCGGGTGTCCCAGAGGTGTTCTCTGAAACGTTCCACAAGTAGGCGGCCTGTCTCCCCAATATAGAGGAGGCCACATCGGGTGCAGCAGATGCAGTAAATGATGTGTGTGGAGATGCAGGTGAATTTGTGGCGGATATGGAAGGATCCCTTGGGGCCTTGGAGGGAAGTGACGGGGGAGGTGTGGGCGCAAGTGTTGCATTTCTTGCGGTTGCAGGGGAAGGCGCTGGGAGTGGAGGTTGGGTTGGTGGGGGGTGAGAAGGTGTAGTCCTCCCAACCTGTCCCCTGTAAAAACGCCATCCCATATTCCCAATTCCTTCGTCTCTGCCGCATCTGCTCCTCCAGTTGCCAGACCATGACAACACGACGGTTGGAGGAAGAGCGCTCATCTTCCGCCTCGGAACCCTCCAACCACAAGGGATGAACTCAGATTTCTCCAGTTTCCTCATTTCCCCTCCCCCCACCTTGTCTCAGTCCCAACCCTCGAACTCAGCACCACCTTCCTAACCTGCAATCTTCTTCTGACCTCTTCCCCCCCCCCCCCACACCCACTCCTGCCTATCACCCTCACCTTGACCTCCCTCCACCTATCGCATTCCCAACGCCCCTCCCCCAAGTGCCTCCTCCCTTACCTTTTATCTTAGCCTGCTTGGCACACCTTCCTCATTCCTGAAGAAGGGCTCATGCCCAGAACACTCGATTCTCCTGTTCCTTGGATGCTGCCTGACCTGCTGTGCTTTTCCAGCAACACATTTTCAGCTCTGATCTCCAGTATCTGCAGTCCTCACTTTCTACCATCAGGGAGAAGGTACAGAAGCCTGAACACACCCACCAGCCGGTTTCGAAACAGTTTCGACCCCTTCCTGTTGTTCGAATTACTGAATGGACTCACAAACTCTGAACATTCGGCTGTCCTGTGTTTTTGTTTTTGCTGCTGTTTCCCTATTATTTACTCTCTGTGCTCTGTAACTCTGTGAGCTGCCTGTAGTCGCTCGCAAGACCAAGCTTTTCACTGGGCCTCGGGACACGGGGACAGTAAATTCAATGAAGGGGAAACTGTACGGGTGAGTAGACATCAATTTCCAAAAGGTATTTGGTGAGAAATGACATCAGAGGTTACTACAGATATGATTGGTTGAAGGATTGGTTAGTTCACAGGAAGCAGAGTGACTGGATAAATGAGTAATTTGTGGTTTTGCCTTAGCCTGAACAAATTCCCATGTACATCAATGTCTTGATGAGGGACAACATTAATGACAGCTGAATTTGTTAATGACAACTTCCTGTCCTACACTGCCTTCATGTTAAAGGGAGGCAGAACGTCAACAATTGGCTACGGATGAAAGGTAAAACGGTGAATTTGTTCAATGTTTGGGAACAGGAAGAGTAAAACAGTGCATTACTTCAGTGGGGAGTGATTGCAGAATGTGGTGGTGCAGAGGGATCTGGGGTATCCTGGCACATGAACACGTACATTCACGTACTGAGGTGAATGGGTCATTGGCATTTATTGCACCGGGAATGGTTTGGAAAAGGCAGGAGGGTATTGTTTAGTTGTTTTATAGAGTATTGTTATATAGGGTATTGTATAGTTGTATACAGTATTGTCATATAAGGTATTGTTTGGTTATAACAGGGTATTGTATAGTTGTATCCAGTATTATAATTAGAGTATTGTTAAATACAATATTATATAGTTATTATGGTATTGTATAGTTAGGGTATTGTTAAATAGGATATTACATAGTTGTATAGGGTATTGTCATATCAGGCATTTTTATAGGGTTTTATTAATAGGATGTTATATAGTTATATTGGATATTGTTAATAAGGATATTATATAAAGATTTGTAGCTCTGGTGGAGGTTCTGGATGTAGGTTTGCTCGCTGAGCTGGAAGGTTCATTTCCAGACGTTTCGTCACCATACTAGATAACATCTTCAATGGGCCTCAGACGAAGCGCCGCTGAGAAGTCCTTTCTATTGAAATGTTTTGGTTTCTTTGGGTTGGTGATGTCATTTCCTGAGGTGGAGTCACTTCCTGTTCCTTTTCTCAGGGGGTAGTAGATGGGTCTAACTTGATGTGTTTGCTGATAAAGTTCCAGTTCGAATGCCATGCTTCAAGGAATTCTCATGTGTGTCTTTGTTTTGCTTGTGCTCGGATCTCACTAGTATCTCTCACTAATATTCTTACAGACAGATAAGGAAGGACACCACTTTGACTGGGACAACACATCCTCCGAGGACAAGCTAAAGGCACACATGAGAATTCCTAAAAGCATGTCATTCCAAGTGGAACACTATCAACAAACACATCAAGTTACACCCCATGAGAAAAATAACAGGAAGTGACGTCACCACAGGAAATGATATCACCAATACAAAGAAACCCAAACATATAAATAGAAAGTAGGAATTATCAGCAGTGCTTCGCCTGGAGGCCCACTGAAGGTGTTACCTAGTATGGTGACGAAACATCTGGAAATGAACCTTCCAGCTCAGTGAACAAACCTACATCCAGGATATTATATAGTTATATAAAGCACTGTTTTATGGGGTATTATATAACTACAGAGGATATTGTTATATAGGGCATCATATAGTTATATAGGACATCTGTAGTTTTGGTCTGTTTATTTGGAAGAGAATGTTACTGACACCCTGAAACATTCTCTGTGTAGACACACAAAGTGTGTATTTCCATTACTCTGCCAGCACCACAGCGATGATCAATCTATCCCAAGGACAGCAATCACACAACACCACGTTACAACCCAACAAGTTCATTTCAAATCACAAGCTTTAAGAGCGCTGCTCCTTTATCACTTCACCTGATGAAAGGACTGTTCTCCGAGAGCTTGTGATTTCAAGTGAACCTGTTGGACTGTAAGCTGGTGTTGTGTGACTTCTGACCTTGTTCACCTCAGTCTGACACTGCCACAACCTGTCCCGTTCGCTTCTACTCGCTGTGCTTCTTTGCCAATGAAAGCAGGAGCTAAAGTGTGGACTGAGTCAACAGAACGATCCAGGTGCACAAAGTGACCCCTCCTGGGATACCAGGGGGTTGTGTGTAGATGCTGGAATTGTGCTCAAAGCAGTTTAGAGACGCTTCGATCAACTCATTCTCAAAATAAAAGACGTTTTAAAAGTGAATGTTCAACAAGCTGCTGGAGTTTGAATAACGAGAGAGAATTTCACTGAAACATGGGGGTTTACTGAGGGAGCTGACTGGGTGGGAAGCTTGTTCTGGTGGAGCTGGGAGGCTCCTTCAGTATTCGGGGCTCCGTCTTCATGAGCAGGGGCAG
>NC_092741.1:6435036-6630132 GCF_047496795.1 Chiloscyllium punctatum
GTCCCCCTCCCCCCCCCCAGTGTAGGTCTGTCCCCCTCCCCCCCCCCCCCCAGTGTAGGTCTGTCCCCCTCCCCCCCCCCCCCCCCCCCCCCCAGTGTAGGTCTGTCCCCCTCCCCCCCCAGTGTAGGTCTGTCCCCCCCCCCCCCCAGTGTAGGTCTGTCCCCTCTCCCCCCCCCCCCCCAGTGTAGGTCCTGTCCCCCCTCCCCCCCCCCAGTGTAGGTCTGCCCCCTCCCCCCAGTGTAGGTCTGCCCCCCTCCCCCCCCAGTGTAGGTCTGCCCCCCTCCCCCCCCCCCCCAGTGTAGGTCTGTCCCCCTCCCCCCCCCCCCCCCCCCCCAGTGTAGGTCTGTCCCCCTCCCCCCCCCCCCCCCCCAGTGTAGGTCTGTCCCCCTCCCCCCCCCCAGTGTAGGTCTGTCCCCCTCCCCCCCCCCCACCCCAGTGTAGGTGTGTCCCCCTCCCCCCCCCCCACCCCAGTGTAGGTGCTGTCCCCCTCCCCCCCCCCCCCCCAGTGTAGGTCTGTCCCCTCCCCCTCCCCCCCCCCCAGTGTAGGTCTGTCCCCCTCCCCCCCCCCCCAGTGTAGGTCTGTCCCCCCCCCCCCCCCCCCCAGTCTAGGTCTGTCCCCCTCCCCCCCCCCCCCCCAGTGTAGGTCTGTCCCCCCCCCCCCCCCGCCCCCAGTCTAGGGTCTGTCCCCCTCCCCCCCCCCCCCAGTGTAGGTCTGTCCCCCCCCCATGTAGGTCTGTCCCCCCTCCCCCCCCCCCCTCCCCCCCCCAGGTGTAGGTCGTGTCCGCCCTCCCCCAGTGTAGGTCTGTCCCCCTCCCCCCCCAGTGTAGGTCTGTCCCCCTCCCTGGAGTGGTCCAGACAGGGTCTCCCGGTCTCTATTGGGGGAATAGATCAGAGTGATGCTGGAAGAGCAGGTCATCCAATGGAGCAGGAGAATCGGCGGGTTCAGGCAGGAGCCCGCAGCAATTGTTACAGATCCTTTACTCTCAGTGACTGGGTTACTCATGTCTGACTGATTTAGGTTGGTGAGGTGTTGGAGATTTTAAAGGGTGGACATCAAAGGGGTAGACTGTGTGTAAAGCTTTAGTTAGGTCTCCCTCTGGTGAAAAGCAACTTTGCAGTGTGTTTAAGGATATCTGAGCTTGGAGCAGGACCTGGACCCCCCCATGCTGTCCAACAACATTCAGGCAGAGCCCCTTGTCCTCTCAAACCTACCTTCCTCTCTACCCCCACGTTCCCTTGTCCATTGAAACAAAGCAACCACCCTGATGAAGGGGCATCGCTCTGAAAGCCAGTGCTCCCAGTTAAACCTGTTGGACTATAACCTGGTGCTGTGCGATTTTTAACTCTGTCCACCCTCCCTCCCCCCCCCCCCCCCCAGTCCCAACACCCGGCTCCTCCACATCGTCACTGAGCCTTCTCCATTTGATGATTCAGTCTCCAACCACTTTCTGAGGGAAAGAGCTCCAGGGAGTTGCCAGAAAATCCCTCCTCCTGCCCCTGCTCATGAAGACGGAGCCCCGAATACTGAAGGAGCCTCCCAGCTCCACCAGAACAAGCTTCCCACCCAGTCAGCTCCCCTCAGTAAACCCCCATGTTTCAGTGAAATTCTCTCTCGTTATTCAAACTCCAGCAGCTTGTTGAACATTCACTTTTAAAACGTCTTTTATTTTGAGAATGAGTTGAATCGAAGCGTCTCTAAACTGCTTTGAGCACAATTCCAGCATCTACACACAACCCCCTGGTATCCCAGAGGGGTCACTTTGTGCACCTGGATCGTTCTGTCGACTCAGTCCACACACTTTAGCTCCTGCTTTCATTGGCAAAGAAGCACAGCGAGTAGAAGCGAACGGGACAGGTTGTGGCAGTGTCAGACTGAGGTGAACAAGGTCAGAAGTCACACAACACCAGCTTACAGTCCAACAGGTTCACTTGAAATCACAAGCTCTCGGAGAATAGTCCTTTCATCAGGTGAAGTGATAAAGGAGCAGCGCTCTTAAAGCTTGTGATTTGAAATGAACTTGTTGGGTTGTAACGTGGTGTTGTGTGATTGCTGTCCTTGGGATAGATTGATCATCGCTGTGGTGCTGGCAGAGTAATGGAAATACACACTGTGTGTGTCTACACAGAGGATGTTTCAGGGTGTCAGTAACATTCTCTTCCAAATAAACAGACCAAAACTACAGATGTCCTATATAACTATATGATGCCCTATATAACAATATCCTCTGTAGTTATATAATACCCCATAAAACAGTGCTTTATATAACTATATAATATCCTGGATGTAGGTTTGTTCACTGAGCTGGAAGGTTCATTTCCAGATGTTTCGTCACCATATTAGGTAACACCTTCAGTGGGCCTCCAGGCGAAGCACTGCTGATAATTCCTACTTTCTATTTATATGTTTGGGTTTCTTTGTATTGGTGATATCATTTCCTGTGGTGACGTCACTTCCTGTTATTTTTCTCATGGGGTGGTAGATGGGGTGTAACTTGATGTGTTTGTTGATAGTGTTCCACTTGGAATGACATGCTTTTAGGAATTCTCATGTGTGCCTTTAGCTTGACCTCGGTGGATGTGTTGTCCCAGTCAAAGTGGTGTCCTTCCTTATCTGTATGTAAGAATATTAGTGAGAGATACTAGTGAGATCCTAGGACAAGCAAAACAAAGACACACACGAGAATTCCTTGAAGCATGGCATTCAAACTGGAACTTTATCAGCAAACACATCAAGTTAGACCCCATCTACCACCCCCTGAGAAAAGGAACAGGAAGTGACTCCACCACAGGAAATAACATCACCAACCCAAAGAAACCAAAACATTTCAATAGAAAGGACTTCTCAGCGGCGCTTCATCTGAGGCCCATTGAAGATGTTATCTAGTATGGTGACGAAATGTCTGGAAGTGAACCTTCCAGCTCAACGAGCAAACCTACATCCAGAACCTCCACCTGAGCTACAAATCTTAAAACTTGCTATATAATATCCTTATTAACAATATCCAATATAACTATATAACATCCTATTTAATAATACCCTATAAAACTGCCTGATATGACAATACCCTATATAACTATGTAATATCCTATTTAACAATACCCTAACTATACAATACCATACATAACTATATAATATTGTATTTAACAATACTCTAATTATAATACTGGATACAACTATACAATACCCTGTATAACAATACAATACCTTATATGACAATACTGTATACAACTATACAATACCCTATATAACAATACCCTATAAAACAACTAAACAATACCCTCCTGCTTTTCCAAACCACTCCCGGTGCAATAAATGCCAATGACCCATTCACCTCAGTAATCCCATGCTGTACGCGTTCATGTGCCAGGATACCCAGATCCCTCTGCACCACCACATTCTGCAATCACTCCCCACTGAAGTAATGCACGGTTTTACTCCTCCTGTTCCCAAACATTGAACAAATTCACCGTTTTACCTTTCATCCGTAGCCAACTGTTGACGTTCTGCCTCCCTTTAACATGAAGGCAGGTAGGACAGGAAGTTGTCATTAACAAATTCAGCTGTCATTAATGTTGTCCCCTCATCCAAGACATTGACGTACATGGGAATTTGTTCAGGCTAAGGCAAACCACGAAAATTACTCATTTATCCAGTCACTCTGCTTCCTGTGAACTAACCAATCCTTCAACCAATCGTATCTGTAGTAACCTCTGATGTCATTTCTCACCAAATACCTTTTGGAAATTGATGTCTACTCACCCGTACAGTTTCCCCTTCATTGAATTTACTGTCCCGTGTCCCGAGGCCCAGTGAAAAGCTTGGTCTTGCGAGCGATACAGGCAGCTCACAGAGTTAGGGAGCACAGAGAGTAAATAATAGGGAAACAGCAGCAAAAACAAAAACACAGGGACAGCCGAATGTTCAGAGTTTGTGAGTCCAATCAGTAATTCGAACAACAGGAGGGTCGAAACTGTTTCGAAACCGGCTGGTGGGTGTGTTCAGGCTTCTGTACCTTCTCCCTGATGGTAGAAAGTGAGGACTGCAGATACTGGAGATCCTCGCTGAAAATGTGTTGCTGGAAAAGCACAGCAGGTCAGGCAGCATCCAAGGAACAGGAGAATCGATGTTTCGGGCATGAGCCCTTCTTCAGGAATGAGGAAGGTGTGTCCAGCAGGCTAAGATAAAAGGTAGGGAGGAGGGACTTGGGGGAGGGGCGTTGGGAATGCGATAGGTGGAGGGAGGTCAAGGTGAGGGTGATAGGCTGGAGTGGGGGGGGGAAGAGGTCAGAAGAAGATTGCAGGTTAGGAAGGTGGTGCTGAGTTCGAGGGTTGGGACTGAGACAAGGTGGGGGGAGGGGAAATGAGGAAACTGGAGAAATCTGAGTTCATCCCTTGTGGTTGGAGGGTTCCTATGCGGAAGATGAGGCGCTCTTCCTCCAACCGTCGTGTTGTCATGGTCTGGCACTGGAGGAGCAGATGCGGCAGAGACGAAGGAATTGGGAATATGGGATGGCGTTTTTACAGGGGACAGGTTGGGAGGACTACACCTTCTCACCCCCCACCAACCCAACCTCCACTCCCAGCGCCTTCCCCTGCAACCGCAAGAAATGCAACACTTGCGCCCACACCTCCCCCGTCACTTCCCTCCAAGGCCCCAAGGGATCCTTCCATATCCGTCACAAATCCACCTGCACCTCCACACACATCATTTACTGCATCCGCTGCACCCGATGTGGCCTCCTCTATATTGGGGAGACAGGCCGCCTACTTGTGGAACGTTTCAGAGAACACCTCTGGGACACTCGGACCGACCAACCCAACCACCCCATAACTCAACACTTCAACTCCCCCTCCCACTCCACCAAGGACATGCAGGTCCTTGGCCTCCTCCATCACCAGACCATAGCAACACAACAGCTGGAGGGAGAGCGCCTCATCTTCCGCCTAGGAACCCTCCAACCACAAGGGATGAACTCAGATTTCTCCAGTTTCCTCATTTCCCCTCCCCCCACCTTGTCTCAGTCAAATCCCTCGAACTCAGCACCACCTTCCTAACCTGCAATCTTCTTCCTGACCTCTCCGCCCCCACCCCACTCCGGCCTATCACCCTCACCTTAACCTCCTTCCACCTATCGCATTTCCAACGCCCCTCCCGCAAGTCCCTCCTCCCTACCTTTTATCTTAGCCTGCTGGACACACTTTCCTCATTCCTGAAGAAGGGCTCATGCCTGAAACGTCGATTCTCCTGCTCCTTGGATGCTGCCTGACCTGCTGCGCTTTTCCAGCACCACATTTTCAACTCTGATGGTAGAAGGTTGTAGAAAAACAGTGCCGGGGTGGGATGGATCTGTGAGAATACTGGTGGCCTTTCTTGGACAGCGGGCCTGGTAGATGGTTTCTATAGATGGGAGGTTGGCCTTTGTGATTGTCCGGGCCGAGTTCATCACTCTCTGTAACCGTCTCCGATCTTGAATGGTACAGTTGCCATACCAGGTAGTGACACATTCAGACAGAATGCTCTCAATGGTGCACCTATAAAAGTTGAAAGGGTCTTCGCTGTCATGCCAAATTTTCTCAGCTGCCTGAGGAGGAAGAGACATTGTTGGGCCTTTGGAACCAGAGCGTCCACATGAAGAGTCCAAGAAAATTTGTTGGGGAAGACCACTTCCAGGAGCTTGGCAGTCTCCACTTGTTCCACCCCACTGATGTTAATGTGTAGGGGGGGCATGAGCAACATCCCGCCAAAGGTCGATAATGAGGTCCTTGGTTTTGCCGGCATTGAGAGCTATGTTGTTCTCAGTGCACCATCTTTACAGATCTTCCACTTCCTCTCTAGTTCAGCGAGCATTGACACACAGAGACTGAATCCAGAGGGTGTAGTCAGTGAGAGAGAGAGAGACTGAATACAGAGGGAGTAGTCAGTGAGAGAGAGAGAGACTGAATCCAGAGGGTGTAGTCAGTGAGAGAGAGAGAGAGACAGAGACTGAATCCAGAGGGTGTAGTGAGTGAGAGAGAGAGACTGAATCCAGAGGGTGTAGTCAGTGAGAGACAGAGACTGAATACAGAGGGTGTAGTCAGTGAGAGACAGAGACTGAATCCAGAGGGTGTAGTCAGTGAGAGAGAGAGACTGAATACAGAGGGTGTAGTCAGTGAGAGAGAGAGAGACTGAATCCAGAGGGTGTAGTCAGTGAGAGAGAGACTGAATCCAGAGGGTGTAGTCAGTGAGAGAGAGAGACTGAATACAGAGGGTGTAGTCAGTGAGAGAGAAAGAGACTGAATCCAGAGGGTGTAGTCAGTGAGAGAGACAGAGACTGAATCCAGAGGGTGTAGTCAGTGAGAGAGAGAGACTGAATCCAGAGGGTGTAGTCAGTGAGAGACAGAGACTGAATCCAGAGGGTGTAGTCAGTGAGAGAGACAGAGACTGAATCCAGAGGGTGTAGTCAGTGAGAGAGACAGAGACTGAATCCAGAGGGTGTAGTCAGTGAGCGAGACAGAGACTGAATCCAGAGGGTGTAGTCAGTGAGAGACAGAGACTGAATCCAGAGGGTGTAGTCAGTAAGAGAGAGAGACTGAATCCAGAGGGTGTAGTCAGTGAGAGAGAGACTGAATACAGAGGGTGTAGTCAGTGAGAGAGACAGAGACTGAATACAGAGGGTGTAGTCAGTGAGAGACAGAGACTGAATACAGTGGGTGTAGTCAGTGAGAGACAGAGACTGAATACAGAGGGTGTAGTCAGTGAGAGAGAGACTGAATCCAGAGGGTGTAGTCAGTGAGAGACAGAGACTGAATACAGAGGGTGTAGTCAGTGAGAGACAGAGACTGAATACAGAGGGTGTAGTCAGTGAGAGAGAGAGACTGAATCCAGAGGGTGTAGTCAGTGAGAGAGAGAGACTGAATACAGAGGGTGTAGTCAGTGAGAGGGACAGAGACTGAATCCAGAGGTTGTAGTCAGTGAGAGACAGAGACTGAATACAGAGGGTGTAGTCAGTGAGAGACAGAGACTGAATGCAGAGGGTGTAGTCAGTGAGAGAGACAGAGACTGAATCCAGAGGGTGTAGTCAGTGAGAGAGACAGAGACTGAATCCAGAGGGTGTAGTCAGTGAGAGACAGAGACTGAATCCAGAGGGTGTAGTCAGTAAGAGAGAGAGACTGAATCCAGAGGGTGTAGTCAGTGAGAGAGAGACTGAATACAGAGGGTGTAGTCAGTGAGAGAGACAGAGACTGAATACAGAGGGTGTAGTCAGTGAGAGACGGAGACTGAATACAGTGGGTGTAGTCAGTGAGAGACAGAGACTGAATACAGAGGGTGTAGTCAGTGAGAGAGAGAGAGACTGAATCCAGAGGGTGTAGTCAGTGAGAGACAGAGACTGAATACAGAGGGTGTAGTCAGTGAGAGAGAGACTGAATACAGAGGGTGTAGTCAGTGAGAGACAGAGACTGAATACAGAGGGTGTAGTCAGTGAGAGAGAGACTGAATCCAGAGGGTGTAGTCAGTGAGAGACAGAGACTGAATCCAGAGGGTGTAGTCAGTGAGAGAGACAGAGACTGAATCCAGAGGGTGTAGTCAGTGAGAGACAGAGACTGAATCCAGAGGGTGTAGTCAGTGAGAGACAGAGACTGAATACAGAGGGTTTAGTCAGTAAGAGAGAGAGACTGAATCCAGAGGGTGTAGTCAGTGAGAGAGAGAGACTGAATACAGAGGGTGTAGTCAGTGAGAGAGAGACTGAATACAGAGGGTGTAGTCAGTGAGAGAGACAGAGACTGAATACAGAGGGTGTAGTCAGTGAGAGACAGAGACTGAATACAGAGGGTGTAGTCAGTGAGAGACAGAGACTGAATACAGAGGGTGTAGTCAGTGAGAGACAGAGACTGAATACAGAGGGTGTAGTCAGTGAGAGAGAGAGATACTGAATCCAGAGGGTGTAGTCAGTGAGAGACAGAGACTGAATACAGAGGGTGTAGTCAGTGAGAGAGAGACTGAATCCAGAGGGTGTAGTCAGTGAGAGAGACAGAGACTGAATCCAGAGGGTGTAGTCAGTGAGAGAGACAGAGACTGAATACAGAGGGTGTAGTCAGTGAGAGAGACAGAGACTGAATCCAGAGGGTGTAGTCAGTGAGAGAGACAGAGACTGAATCCAGAGGGTGTAGTCAGTGAGAGAGACAGAGACTGAATCCAGAGGGTGTAGTCAGTGAGAGAGACAGAGACTGAATCCAGAGGGTGTAGTCAGTGAGAGACAGAGACTGAATACAGAGGGTGTAGTCAGTGAGAGAGAGACTGAATCCAGAGGGTGTAGTCAGTGAGAGAGACAGAGACTGAATACAGAGGGTGTAGTCAGTGAGAGAGACAGAGACTGAATACAGAGGGTGTAGTCAGTGAGAGAGACAGAGACTGAATCCAGAGGGTGTAGTCAGTGAGAGAGACAGAGACTGAATACAGAGGGTGTAGTCAGTGAGAGACAGAGACTGAATACAGAGGGTGTAGTCAGTGAGAGACAGAGACTGAATCCAGAGGGTGTAGTCAGTGAGAGACAGAGACTGAATACAGAGGGTGTAGTCAGTAAGAGAGAGAGACTGAATCCAGAGGGTGTAGTCAGTGAGAGACAGAGACTGAATACAGAGGGTGTAGTCAGTGAGAGACAGAGACTGAATCCAGAGGGTGTAGTCAGTGAGAGACAGAGAATGAATACAGAGGGTGTAGTCAGTGAGAGAGAGAGACTGAATCCAGAGGGTGTAGTCAGTGAGAGACAGAGACTGAATACAGAGGGTGTAGTCAGTGAGAGAGAGAGACTGAATCCAGAGGGTGTAGTCAGTGAGAGAGAGAGACTGAATACAGAGGGTGTAGTCAGTGAGAGAGACAGAGACTGAATCCAGAGGTTGTAGTCAGTGAGAGACAGAGACTGAATCCAGAGGGTGTAGTCAGTGAGAGACGGAGACTGAATCCAGAGGGTGTAGTCAGTGAGAGACAGAGACTGAATCCAGAGGGTGTAGTCAGTGAGAGAGACAGAGACTGAATCCAGAGGGTGTAGTCAGTGAGAGACAGAGACTGAATCCAGAGGGTGTAGTCAGTAAGAGAGAGAGACTGAATCCAGAGGGTGTAGTCAGTGAGAGAGAGAGACTGAATACAGAGGGTGTAGTCAGTGAGAGAGACAGAGACTGAATCCAGAGGTTGTAGTCAGTGAGAGACAGAGACTGAATCCAGAGGGTGTAGTCATTGAGAGAGAGAGACTGAATACAGAGGTGTAGTCAGTGAGAGAGAGACTGAATACAGAGGGTGTAGTCAGTGAGAGAGACAGAGACTGAATACAGAGGGTGTAGTCAGTGAGAGACAGAGACTGAATACAGAGGGTGTAGTCAGTGAGAGAGACAGAGACTGAATACAGAGGTGTAGTCAGTGAGAGAGAGACTGAATACAGAGGGTGTAGTCAGTGAGAGAGACAGAGACTGAATACAGAGGTGTAGTCAGTGAGAGAGAGACTGAATACAGAGGGTGTAGTCAGTGAGAGAGACAGAGACTGAATACAGAGGGTGTAGTCAGTGAGAGAGACAGAGACTGAATACAGAGGGTGTAGTCAGTGAGAGACAGAGACTGAATACAGTGGGTGTAGTCAGTGAGAGACAGAGACTGAATACAGAGGGTGTAGTCAGTGAGAGAGAGACTGAATCCAGAGGGTGTAGTCAGTGAGAGAGAGACTGAATCCAGAGGGTGTAGTCAGTGAGAGAGGGAGACTGAATACAGAGGGTGTAGTCAGTGAGAGAGAGAGAGACTGAATCCAGAGGGTGTAGTCAGTGAGAGACAGAGACTGAATACAGAGGGTGTAGTCAGTAAGAGAGAGAGACTGAATCCAGAGGGTGTAGTCAGTGAGAGAGAGAGACTGAATACAGAGGGTGTAGTCAGTGAGAGAGAGACTGAATACAGAGGGTGTAGTCAGTGAGAGAGACAGCGACTGAATACAGAGGGTGTAGTCAGTGAGAGACAGAGACTGAATACAGAGGGTGTAGTCAGTGAGAGACAGAGACTGAATACAGAGGGTGTAGTCAGTGAGAGAGAGAGAGACTGAATCCAGAGGGTGTAGTCAGTGAGAGAGACAGAGACTGAATACAGAGGGTGTAGTCAGTGAGAGAGACAGAGACTGAATACAGAGGGTGTAGTCAGTGAGAGAGAGAGAGACTGAATCCAGAGGGTGTAGTCAGTGAGAGACAGAGACTGAATCCAGAGGGTGTAGTCAGTGAGAGAGAGACTGAATCCAGAGGGTGTAGTCAGTGAGAGAGACAGAGACTGAATCCAGAGGGTGTAGTCAGTGACAGAGACAGAGACTGAATACAGAGGGTGTAGTCAGTGAGAGAGACAGAGACTGAATCCAGAGGGTGTAGTCAGTGAGAGACAGAGACTGAATACAGAGGGTGTAGTCAGTGAGAGACAGAGACTGAATCCAGAGGGTGTAGTCAGTGAGAGACAGAGACTGAATCCAGAGGGTGTAGTCAGTGAGAGACAGAGACTGAATACAGAGGGTGTAGTCAGTAAGAGAGAGAGACTGAATCCAGAGGGTGTAGTCAGTGAGAGAGAGAGACTGAATCCAGAGGGTGTAGTCAGTGAGAGAGACAGAGACTGAATCCAGAGGGTGTAGTCAGTGAGAGACACAGAGACTGAATCCAGAGGGTGTAGTCAGTGAGAGAGAGAGACTGAATACAGAGGGTGTAGTCAGTGAGAGAGACAGAGACTGAATCCAGAGGTTGTAGTCAGTGAGAGACAGAGACTGAATCCAGAGGGTGTAGTCAGTGAGAGAGAGAGACTGAATACAGAGGTGTAGTCAGTGAGAGAGAGACTGAATACAGAGGGTGTAGTCAGTGAGAGAGACAGAGACTGAATACAGAGGGTGTAGTCAGTGAGAGACAGAGACTGAATACAGAGGGTGTAGTCAGTGAGAGAGACAGAGACTGAATACAGAGGTGTAGTCAGTGAGAGAGAGACTGAATACAGAGGGTGTAGTCAGTGAGAGAGAGACTGAATACAGAGGGTGTAGTCAGTGAGAGAGAGACTGAATCCAGAGGGTGTAGTCAGTGAGAGAGAGACTGAATCCAGAGGGTGTAGTCAGTGAGAGAGAGAGACTGAATACAGAGGGTGTAGTCAGTGAGAGACAGAGACTGAATACAGAGGGTGTAGTCAGTGAGAGAGACAGAGACTGAATCCAGAGGTTGTAGTCAGTGAGAGACAGAGACTGAATCCAGAGGGTGTAGTCAGTGAGAGACGGAGACTGAATCCAGAGGGTGTAGTCAGTGAGAGACAGAGACTGAATCCAGAGGGTGTAGTCAGTGAGAGAGACAGAGACTGAATCCAGAGGGTGTAGTCAGTGAGAGACAGAGACTGAATCCAGAGGGTGTAGTCAGTAAGAGAGAGAGACTGAATCCAGAGGGTGTAGTCAGTGAGAGAGAGAGACTGAATACAGAGGGTGTAGTCAGTGAGAGAGACAGAGACTGAATCCAGAGGTTGTAGTCAGTGAGAGACAGAGACTGAATCCAGAGGGTGTAGTCAGTGAGAGAGAGAGACTGAATACAGAGGTGTAGTCAGTGAGAGAGAGACTGAATACAGAGGGTGTAGTCAGTGAGAGAGACAGAGACTGAATACAGAGGGTGTAGTCAGTGAGAGACAGAGACTGAATACAGAGGGTGTAGTCAGTGAGAGAGACAGAGACTGAATACAGAGGTGTAGTCAGTGAGAGAGAGACTGAATACAGAGGGTGTAGTCAGTGAGAGAGACAGAGACTGAATACAGAGGTGTAGTCAGTGAGAGAGAGACTGAATACAGAGGGTGTAGTCAGTGAGAGAGACAGAGACTGAATACAGAGGGTGTAGTCAGTGAGAGACAGAGACTGAATACAGTGGGTGTAGTCAGTGAGAGACAGAGACTGAATACAGAGGGTGTAGTCAGTGAGAGAGAGACTGAATCCAGAGGGTGTAGTCAGTGAGAGAGAGACTGAATCCAGAGGGTGTAGTCAGTGAGAGAGAGAGACTGAATACAGAGGGTGTAGTCAGTGAGAGACAGAGACTGAATCCAGAGGGTGTAGTCAGTGAGAGACAGAGACTGAATACAGAGGGTGTAGTCAGTAAGAGAGAGAGACTGAATCCAGAGGGTGTAGTCAGTGAGAGAGAGAGACTGAATACAGAGGGTGTAGTCAGTGAGAGAGAGACTGAATACAGAGGGTGTAGTCAGTGAGAGAGACAGCGACTGAATACAGAGGGTGTAGTCAGTGAGAGACAGAGACTGAATACAGAGGGTGTAGTCAGTGAGAGACAGAGACTGAATACAGAGGGTGTAGTCAGTGAGAGAGAGAGAGACTGAATCCAGAGGGTGTAGTCAGTGAGAGAGACAGAGACTGAATACAGAGGGTGTAGTCAGTGAGAGAGACAGAGACTGAATACAGAGGGTGTAGTCAGTGAGAGAGAGAGAGACTGAATCCAGAGGGTGTAGTCAGTGAGAGACAGAGACTGAATCCAGAGGGTGTAGTCAGTGAGAGAGAGACTGAATCCAGAGGGTGTAGTCAGTGAGAGAGACAGAGACTGAATCCAGAGGGTGTAGTCAGTGAGAGAGACAGAGACTGAATCCAGAGGGTGTAGTCAGTGAGAGAGAGAGAGACTGAATCCAGAGGGTGTAGTCAGTGACAGAGACAGAGACTGAATACAGAGGGTGTAGTCAGTGAGAGAGACAGAGACTGAATCCAGAGGGTGTAGTCAGTGAGAGACAGAGACTGAATCCAGAGGGTGTAGTCAGTGAGAGAGACAGAGACTGAATCCAGAGGGTGTAGTCAGTGAGAGACAGAGACTGAATACAGAGGGTGTAGTCAGTAAGAGAGAGAGACTGAATCCAGAGGGTGTAGTCAGTGAGAGAGAGAGACTGAATTCAGAGGGTGTAGTCAGTGAGAGAGACAGAGACTGAATCCAGAGGGTGTAGTCAGTGAGAGACACAGAGACTGAATACAGAGGGTGTAGTCAGTGAGAGACAGAGACTGAATACAGTGGGTGTAGTCAGTGAGAGACAGAGACTGAATACAGAGGGTGTAGTCAGTGAGAGAGAGACTGAATCCAGAGGGTGTAGTCAGTGAGAGAGACAGAGACTGAATCCAGAGGGTGTAGTCAGTGAGAGACAGAGACTGAATCCAGAGGGTGTAGAAAGTGAGAGAGAGAGACTGAATACAGAGGATGTAGTCAGTGAGAGAGACAGAGACTGAATCCAGAGGGTGTAGTCAGTGAGAGAGACAGAGACTAAATACAGAGGATGTAGTCAGTGAGAGAGAGAGACTGAATACAGAGGATGTAGTCAGTGAGAGAGAGAGAGAGACTGAATCCAGAGGGTGTAGTCAGTGAGAGAGAGAGAGAGACTGAATACAGAGGGTGTAGTCAGTGAGAGAGAGACTGAATCCAGAGGGTGTAGTCAGTGAGAGACAGAGACTGAATCCAGAGGGTGTAGTCAGTGAGAGACAGAGACTGAATCCAGAGGGTGTAGTCAGTGAGAGACAGAGACTGAATACAGAGGGTGTAGTCAGTAAGAGAGAGAGACTGAATCCAGAGGGTGTAGTCAGTGAGAGAGAGAGACTGAATACAGAGGGTGTAGTCAGTGAGAGAGAGACTGAATACAGAGGGTGTAGTCAGTGAGAGAGACAGCGACTGAATACAGAGAGTGTAGTCAGTGAGAGAGAGAGACTGAATCCAGAGGGTGTAGTCAGTGAGAGACAGAGACTGAATACAGAGGGTGTAGTCAGTGAGAGAGAGAGAGACTGAATCCAGAGGGTGTAGTCAGTGAGAGAGACAGAGATTGAATACAGTGGGTGTAGTCAGTGAGAGAGACAGAGACTGAATACAGAGGGTGTAGTCAGTGAGAGAGAGAGAGACTGAATCCAGAGGGTGTAGTCAGTGAGAGACAGAGACTGAATCCAGAGGGTGTAGTCAGTGAGAGAGAGACTGAATCCAGAGGGTGTAGTCAGTGAGAGAGACAGAGACTGAATCCAGAGGGTGTAGTCAGTGAGAGAGACAGAGACTGAATCCAGAGGGTGTAGTCAGTGAGAGAGACAGAGACTGAATCCAGAGGGTGTAGTCAGTGAGAGACAGAGACTGAATCCAGAGGGTGTAGTCAGTGAGAGACAGAGACTGAATCCAGAGGGTGTAGTCAGTGAGAGACAGAGACTGAATCCAGAGGGTGTAGTCAGTGAGAGACAGAGACTGAATACAGAGGGTGTAGTCAGAGAGAGACAGAGACTGAATACAGTGGGTGTAGTCAGTGAGAGACAGAGACTGAATACAGAGGGTGTAGTCAGTGAGAGAGAGACTGAATCCAGAGGGTGTAGTCAGTGAGAGAGACAGAGTCTGAATCCAGAGGGTGTTGTCAGTGAGAGACAGAGACTGAATCCAGAGGGTGTAGAAAGTGAGAGAGAGAGACTGAATACAGAGGATGTAGTCAGTGAGAGAGACAGAGACTGAATCCAGAGGGTGTAGTCAGTGAGAGAGACAGAGACTAAATACAGAGGGTGTAGTCAGTGAGAGAGACAGAGACTGAATCCAGAGGGTGTAGTCAGTGAGAGAGAGAGAGAGAGAGAGAGAGACTGAATACAGAGGGTGTAGTCAGTGAGGGACTGAGACTGAATCCAGAGGGTGTAGTCAGTAAGAGAGAGAGACTGAATCCCGAGGGTGTAGTCAGTGAGAGAGACAGAGACTGAATACAGAGGGTGTAGTCAGTGAGAGACAGAGACTGAATACAGAGGGTGTAGTCAGTGAGAGAGACAGAGACTGAATCCAGAGGGTGTAGTCAGTGAGAGACAGAGACTGAATCCAGAGGGTGTAGTCAGTGAGAGAGACAGAGACTGAATCCAGAGGGTGTAGTCAGTGAGAGACAGAGACTGAATCCAGAGGGTGTAGTCAGTGAGAGAGAGAGAGAGACAGAGACTGAATCCAGAGGGTGTAGTCAGTGAGAGAGAGAGACTGAATACAGAGGGTGTAGTCAGTGAGAGACAGAGACTGAATCCAGAGGGTGTAGTCAGTGAGAGACAGAGACTGAATACAGAGGGTGTAGTCAGTAAGAGAGAGAGACTGAATCCAGAGGGTGTAGTCAGTGAGAGAGAGAGACTGAATACAGAGGGTGTAGTCAGTGAGAGAGAGACTGAATACAGAGGGTGTAGTCAGTGAGAGAGACAGCGACTGAATACAGAGGGTGTAGTCAGTGAGAGACAGAGACTGAATACAGAGGGTGTAGTCAGTGAGAGACAGAGACTGAATACAGAGGGTGTAGTCAGTGAGAGAGAGAGAGACTGAATCCAGAGGGTGTAGTCAGTGAGAGAGACAGAGACTGAATACAGAGGGAGTAGTCAGTGAGAGAGACAGAGACTGAATACAGAGGGTGTAGTCAGTGAGAGAGAGAGAGACTGAATCCAGAGGGTGTAGTCAGTGAGAGACAGAGACTGAATCCAGAGGGTGTAGTCAGTGAGAGAGAGACTGAATCCAGAGGATGTAGTCAGTGAGAGAGACAGAGACTGAATCCAGAGGGTGTAGTCAGTGAGAGAGACAGAGACTGAATCCAGAGGGTGTAGTCAGTGAGAGAGAGAGAGACTGAATCCAGAGGGTGTAGTCAGTGACAGAGACAGAGACTGAATACAGAGGGTGTAGTCAGTGAGAGAGACAGAGACTGAATCCAGAGGGTGTAGTCAGTGAGAGACAGAGACTGAATCCAGAGGGTGTAGTCAGTGAGAGAGACAGAGACTGAATCCAGAGGGTGTAGTCAGTGAGAGACAGAGACTGAATCCAGAGGGTGTAGTCAGTGAGAGACAGAGACTGAATACAGAGGGTGTAGTCAGTAAGAGAGAGAGACTGAATCCAGAGGGTGTAGTCAGTGAGAGAGAGAGACTGAATTCAGAGGGTGTAGTCAGTGAGAGAGACAGAGACTGAATCCAGAGGGTGTAGTCAGTGAGAGACACAGAGACTGAATACAGAGGGTGTAGTCAGTGAGAGACAGAGACTGAATACAGTGGGTGTAGTCAGTGAGAGACAGAGACTGAATACAGAGGGTGTAGTCAGTGAGAGAGAGACTGAATCCAGAGGGTGTAGTCAGTGAGAGAGACAGAGACTGAATCCAGAGGGTGTAGTCAGTGAGAGAGAGAGACTGAATACAGAGGGTGTAGTCAGTGAGAGACAGAGACTGAATCCAGAGGGTGTAGTCAGTGAGAGACAGAGACTGAATACAGAGGGTGTAGTCAGTAAGAGAGAGAGACTGAATCCAGAGGGTGTAGTCAGTGAGAGAGAGAGACTGAATACAGAGGGTGTAGTCAGTGAGAGAGACAGAGACTGAATCCAGAGGGTGTAGTCAGTGAGAGAGACAGAGACTAAATACAGAGGATGTAGTCAGTGAGAGAGAGAGACTGAATACAGAGGATGTAGTCAGTGAGAGAGAGAGAGAGACTGAATCCAGAGGGTGTAGTCAGTGAGAGAGAGAGAGAGACTGAATCCAGAGGGTGTAGTCAGTGAGAGAGAGACTGAATCCAGAGGGTGTAGTCAGTGAGAGACAGAGACTGAATCCAGAGGGTGTAGTCAGTGAGAGACAGAGACTGAATCCAGAGGGTGTAGTCAGTGAGAGACAGAGACTGAATACAGAGGGTGTAGTCAGTAAGAGAGAGAGACTGAATACAGTGGGTGTAGTCAGTGAGAGACAGAGACTGAATACAGAGGGTGTAGTCAGTGAGAGAGAGACTGAATCCAGAGGGTGTAGTCAGTGAGAGAGAGACTGAATCCAGAGGGTGTAGTCAGTGAGAGAGAGAGACTGAATACAGAGGGTGTAGTCAGTGAGAGACAGAGACTGAATCCAGAGGGTGTAGTCAGTGAGAGACAGAGACTGAATACAGAGGGTGTAGTCAGTAAGAGAGACAGAGACTGAATACAGAGGGTGTAGTCAGTGAGAGAGACAGAGACTGAATACAGAGGGTGTAGTCAGTGAGAGAGAGAGAGACTGAATCCAGAGGGTGTAGTCAGTGAGAGACAGAGACTGAATCCAGAGGGTGTAGTCAGTGAGAGAGAGACTGAATCCAGAGGGTGTAGTCAGTGAGAGAGAGAGACTGAATACAGAGGGTGTAGTCAGTGAGAGAGAGACTGAATACAGAGGGTGTAGTCAGTGAGAGAGACAGCGACTGAATACAGAGGGTGTAGTCAGTGAGAGACAGAGACTGAATACAGAGGGTGTAGTCAGTGAGAGACAGAGACTGAATACAGAGGGTGTAGTCAGTGAGAGAGAGAGAGACTGAATCCAGAGGGTGTAGTCAGTGAGAGAGACAGAGACTGAATACAGAGGGTGTAGTCAGTGAGAGAGACAGAGACTGAATACAGAGGGTGTAGTCAGTGAGAGAGAGAGAGACTGAATCCAGAGGGTGTAGTCAGTGAGAGACAGAGACAGAATCCAGAGGGTGTAGTCAGTGAGAGAGAGACTGAATCCAGAGGGTACAGTCAGTGAGAGAGAGAGACTGAATCCAGAGGGTGTAGTCAGTGACAGAGACAGAGACTGAATACAGAGGGTGTAGTCAGTGAGAGAGACAGAGACTGAATCCAGAGGGTGTAGTCAGTGAGAGACAGAGACTGAATCCAGAGGGTGTAGTCAGTGAGAGAGACAGAGACTGAATCCAGAGGGTGTAGTCAGTGAGAGACAGAGACTGAATCCAGAGGGTGTAGTCAGTGAGAGACAGAGACTGAATACAGAGGGTGTAGTCAGTAAGAGAGAGAGACTGAATCCAGAGGGTGTAGTCAGTGAGAGAGAGAGACTGAATTCAGAGGGTGTAGTCAGTGAGAGAGACAGAGACTGAATCCAGAGGGTGTAGTCAGTGAGAGACACAGAGACTGAATTCAGAGGGTGTAGTCAGTGAGAGACAGAGACTGAATACAGTGGGTGTAGTCAGTGAGAGACAGAGACTGAATACAGAGGGTGTAGTCAGTGAGAGAGAGACTGAATCCAGAGGGTGTAGTCAGTGAGAGAGACAGAGACTGAATCCAGAGGGTGTAGTCAGTGAGAGACAGAGACTGAATCCAGAGGGTGTAGAAAGTGAGAGAGAGAGACTGAATACAGAGGATGTAGTCAGTGAGAGAGACAGAGACTGAATCCAGAGGGTGTAGTCAGTGAGAGAGACAGAGACTAAATACAGAGGATGTAGTCAGTGAGAGAGAGAGACTGAATACAGAGGATGTAGTCAGTGAGAGAGAGAGAGAGACTGAATCCAGAGGGTGTAGTCAGTGAGAGAGAGAGAGAGACTGAATACAGAGGGTGTAGTCAGTGAGAGAGAGACTGAATCCAGAGGGTGTAGTCAGTGAGAGACAGAGACTGAATCCAGAGGGTGTAGTCAGTGAGAGACAGAGACTGAATCCAGAGGGTGTAGTCAGTGAGAGACAGAGACTGAATACAGAGGGTGTAGTCAGTAAGAGAGAGAGACTGAATCCAGAGGGTGTAGTCAGTGAGAGAGAGAGACTGAATACAGAGGGTGTAGTCAGTGAGAGAGAGACTGAATACAGAGGGTGTAGTCAGTGAGAGAGACAGCGACTGAATACAGAGAGTGTAGTCAGTGAGAGAGAGAGACTGAATCCAGAGGGTGTAGTCAGTGAGAGACAGAGACTGAATACAGAGGGTGTAGTCAGTGAGAGAGAGAGAGACTGAATCCAGAGGGTGTAGTCAGTGAGAGAGACAGAGATTGAATACAGTGGGTGTAGTCAGTGAGAGAGACAGAGACTGAATACAGAGGGTGTAGTCAGTGAGAGAGAGAGAGACTGAATCCAGAGGGTGTAGTCAGTGAGAGACAGAGACTGAATCCAGAGGGTGTAGTCAGTGAGAGAGAGACTGAATCCAGAGGGTGTAGTCAGTGAGAGAGACAGAGACTGAATCCAGAGGGTGTAGTCAGTGAGAGAGACAGAGACTGAATCCAGAGGGTGTAGTCAGTGAGAGACAGAGACTGAATACAGAGGGTGTAGTCAGTGAGAGACAGAGACTGAATCCAGAGGGTGTAGTCAGTGAGAGACAGAGACTGAATCCAGAGGGTGTAGTCAGTGAGAGACAGAGACTGAATCCAGAGGGTGTAGTCAGTGAGAGAGAGAGACTGAATACAGAGGGTGTAGTCAGTGAGAGACAGAGACTGAATACAGAGGATGTAGTCAGTGAGAGAGAGAGACTGAATACAGAGGGTGTAGTCAGAGAGAGACAGAGACTGAATACAGTGGGTGTAGTCAGTGAGAGACAGAGACTGAATACAGAGGGTGTAGTCAGTGAGAGAGAGACTGAATCCAGAGGGTGTAGTCAGTGAGAGAGACAGAGTCTGAATCCAGAGGGTGTTGTCAGTGAGAGACAGAGACTGAATCCAGAGGGTGTAGAAAGTGAGAGAGAGAGACTGAATACAGAGGATGTAGTCAGTGAGAGAGACAGAGACTGAATCCAGAGGGTGTAGTCAGTGAGAGAGACAGAGACTAAATACAGAGGGTGTAGTCAGTGAGAGAGACAGAGACTGAATCCAGAGGGTGTAGTCAGTGAGAGAGAGAGAGAGAGAGAGAGAGACTGAATACCGAGGGTGTAGTCAGTGAGGGACTGAGACTGAATCCAGAGGGTGTAGTCAGTAAGAGAGAGAGACTGAATCCCGAGGGTGTAGTCAGTGAGAGAGACAGAGACTGAATACAGACGGTGTAGTCAGTGAGAGACAGAGACTGAATACAGAGGGTGTAGTCAGTGAGAGAGACAGAGACTGAATCCAGAGGGTGTAGTCAGTGAGAGACAGAGACTGAATCCAGAGGGTGTAGTCAGTGAGAGAGACAGAGACTGAATCCAGAGGGTGTAGTCAGTGAGAGACAGAGACTGAATCCAGAGGGTGTAGTCAGTGAGAGAGAGAGAGAGACAGAGACTGAATCCAGAGGGTGTAGTCAGTGAGAGAGAGAGACTGAATACAGAGGGTGTAGTCAGTGAGAGACAGAGACTGAATCCAGAGGGTGTAGTCAGTGAGAGACAGAGACTGAATACAGAGGGTGTAGTCAGTAAGAGAGAGAGACTGAATCCAGAGGGTGTAGTCAGTGAGAGAGAGAGACTGAATACAGAGGGTGTAGTCAGTGAGAGAGAGACTGAATACAGAGGGTGTAGTCAGTGAGAGAGACAGCGACTGAATACAGAGGGTGTAGTCAGTGAGAGACAGAGACTGAATACAGAGGGTGTAGTCAGTGAGAGACAGAGACTGAATACAGAGGGTGTAGTCAGTGAGAGAGAGAGAGACTGAATCCAGAGGGTGTAGTCAGTGAGAGAGACAGAGACTGAATACAGAGGGTGTAGTCAGTGAGAGAGACAGAGACTGAATACAGAGGGTGTAGTCAGTGAGAGAGAGAGAGACTGAATCCAGAGGGTGTAGTCAGTGAGAGACAGAGACTGAATCCAGAGGGTGTAGTCAGTGAGAGAGAGACTGAATACAGAGGGTGTAGTCAGTGAGAGAGACAGAGACTGAATCCAGAGGGTGTAGTCAGTGAGAGAGACAGAGACTGAATCCAGAGGGTGTAGTCAGTGAGAGAGAGAGAGACTGAATCCAGAGGGTGTAGTCAGTGACAGAGACAGAGACTGAATACAGAGGGTGTAGTCAGTGAGAGAGACAGAGACTGAATCCAGAGGGTGTAGTCAGTGAGAGACAGAGACTGAATCCAGAGGGTGTAGTCAGTGAGAGAGACAGAGACTGAATCCAGAGGGTGTAGTCAGTGAGAGACAGAGACTGAATCCAGAGGGTGTAGTCAGTGAGAGACAGAGACTGAATACAGAGGGTGTAGTCAGTAAGAGAGAGAGACTGAATCCAGAGGGTGTAGTCAGTGAGAGAGAGAGACTGAATTCAGAGGGTGTAGTCAGTGAGAGAGACAGAGACTGAATCCAGAGGGTGTAGTCAGTGAGAGACACAGAGACTGAATACAGAGGGTGTAGTCAGTGAGAGACAGAGACTGAATACAGTGGGTGTAGTCAGTGAGAGACAGAGACTGAATACAGAGGGTGTAGTCAGTGAGAGAGAGACTGAATCCAGAGGGTGTAGTCAGTGAGAGAGACAGAGACTGAATCCAGAGGGTGTAGTCAGTGAGAGACAGAGACTGAATCCAGAGGGTGTAGAAAGTGAGAGAGAGAGACTGAATACAGAGGATGTAGTCAGTGAGAGAGACAGAGACTGAATCCAGAGGGTGTAGTCAGTGAGAGAGACAGAGACTAAATACAGAGGATGTAGTCAGTGAGAGAGAGAGACTGAATACAGAGGATGTAGTCAGTGAGAGAGAGAGAGAGACTGAATCCAGAGGGTGTAGTCAGTGAGAGAGAGAGAGAGACTGAATCCAGAGGGTGTAGTCAGTGAGAGAGAGACTGAATCCAGAGGGTGTAGTCAGTGAGAGACAGAGACTGAATCCAGAGGGTGTAGTCAGTGAGAGACAGAGACTGAATCCAGAGGGTGTAGTCAGTGAGAGACAGAGACTGAATACAGAGGGTGTAGTCAGTAAGAGAGAGAGACTGAATCCAGAGGGTGTAGTCAGTGAGAGAGAGAGACTGAATACAGAGGGTGTAGTCAGTGAGAGAGAGACTGAATACAGAGGGTGTAGTCAGTGAGAGAGACAGAGACTGAATCCAGAGGGTGTAGAAAGTGAGAGAGAGAGACTGAATACAGAGGATGTAGTCAGTGAGAGAGACAGAGACTGAATCCAGAGGGTGTAGTCAGTGAGAGAGACAGAGACTAAATACAGAGGGTGTAGTCAGTGAGAGAGACAGAGACTGAATCCAGAGGGTGTAGTCAGTGAGAGAGAGAGAGAGAGAGAGAGAGACTGAATACAGAGGGTGTAGTCAGTGAGGGACTGAGACTGAATCCAGAGGGTGTAGTCAGTAAGAGAGAGAGACTGAATCCCGAGGGTGTAGTCAGTGAGAGAGACAGAGACTGAATACAGAGGGTGTAGTCAGTGAGAGACAGAGACTGAATACAGAGGGTGTAGTCAGTGAGAGAGACAGAGACTGAATCCAGAGGGTGTAGTCAGTGAGAGACAGAGACTGAATCCAGAGGGTGTAGTCAGTGAGAGAGACAGAGACTGAATCCAGAGGGTGTAGTCAGTGAGAGACAGAGACTGAATCCAGAGGGTGTAGTCAGTGAGAGAGAGAGAGAGACAGAGACTGAATCCAGAGGGTGTAGTCAGTGAGAGAGAGAGACTGAATACAGAGGGTGTAGTCAGTGAGAGACAGAGACTGAATCCAGAGGGTGTAGTCAGTGAGAGACAGAGACTGAATACAGAGGGTGTAGTCAGTAAGAGAGAGAGACTGAATCCAGAGGGTGTAGTCAGTGAGAGAGAGAGACTGAATACAGAGGGTGTAGTCAGTGAGAGAGAGACTGAATACAGAGGGTGTAGTCAGTGAGAGAGACAGCGACTGAATACAGAGGGTGTAGTCAGTGAGAGACAGAGACTGAATACAGAGGGTGTAGTCAGTGAGAGACAGAGACTGAATACAGAGGGTGTAGTCAGTGAGAGAGAGAGAGACTGAATCCAGAGGGTGTAGTCAGTGAGAGAGACAGAGACTGAATACAGAGGGTGTAGTCAGTGAGAGAGACAGAGACTGAATACAGAGGGTGTAGTCAGTGAGAGAGAGAGAGACTGAATCCAGAGGGTGTAGTCAGTGAGAGACAGAGACTGAATCCAGAGGGTGTAGTCAGTGAGAGAGAGACTGAATCCAGAGGATGTAGTCAGTGAGAGAGACAGAGACTGAATCCAGAGGGTGTAGTCAGTGAGAGAGACAGAGACTGAATCCAGAGGGTGTAGTCAGTGAGAGAGAGAGAGACTGAATCCAGAGGGTGTAGTCAGTGACAGAGACAGAGACTGAATACAGAGGGTGTAGTCAGTGAGAGAGACAGAGACTGAATCCAGAGGGTGTAGTCAGTGAGAGACAGAGACTGAATCCAGAGGGTGTAGTCAGTGAGAGAGACAGAGACTGAATCCAGAGGGTGTAGTCAGTGAGAGACAGAGACTGAATCCAGAGGGTGTAGTCAGTGAGAGACAGAGACTGAATACAGAGGGTGTAGTCAGTAAGAGAGAGAGACTGAATCCAGAGGGTGTAGTCAGTGAGAGAGAGAGACTGAATTCAGAGGGTGTAGTCAGTGAGAGAGACAGAGACTGAATCCAGAGGGTGTAGTCAGTGAGAGACACAGAGACTGAATACAGAGGGTGTAGTCAGTGAGAGACAGAGACTGAATACAGTGGGTGTAGTCAGTGAGAGACAGAGACTGAATACAGAGGGTGTAGTCAGTGAGAGAGAGACTGAATCCAGAGGGTGTAGTCAGTGAGAGAGACAGAGACTGAATCCAGAGGGTGTAGTCAGTGAGAGACAGAGACTGAATCCAGAGGGTGTAGAAAGTGAGAGAGAGAGACTGAATACAGAGGATGTAGTCAGTGAGAGAGACAGAGACTGAATCCAGAGGGTGTTGTCAGTGAGAGAGACAGAGACTAAATACAGAGGATGTAGTCAGTGAGAGAGAGAGACTGAATACAGAGGATGTAGTCAGTGAGAGAGAGAGAGAGACTGAATCCAGAGGGTGTAGTCAGTGAGAGAGAGAGAGAGACTGAATCCAGAGGGTGTAGTCAGTGAGAGAGAGACTGAATCCAGAGGGTGTAGTCAGTGAGAGACAGAGACTGAATCCAGAGGGTGTAGTCAGTGAGAGACAGAGACTGAATCCAGAGGGTGTAGTCAGTGAGAGACAGAGACTGAATACAGAGGGTGTAGTCAGTAAGAGAGAGAGACTGAATACAGAGGGTGTAGTCAGTGAGAGAGAGAGACTGAATACAGAGGGTGTAGTCAGTGAGAGAGACAGCGACTGAATACAGAGAGTGTAGTCAGTGAGAGAGAGAGACTGAATCCAGAGGGTGTAGTCAGTGAGAGAGAGAGACTGAATACAGAGGGTGTAGTCAGTGAGAGAGACAGCGACTGAATACAGAGAGTGTAGTCAGTGAGAGAGAGAGACTGAATCCAGAGGGTGTAGTCAGTGAGAGACAGAGACTGAATACAGAGGGTGTAGTCAGTGAGAGAGAGAGAGACTGAATCCAGAGGGTGTAGTCAGTGAGAGAGACAGAGATTGAATACAGTGGGTGTAGTCAGTGAGAGAGACAGAGACTGAATACAGAGGGTGTAGTCAGTGAGAGAGAGAGAGACTGAATCCAGAGGGTGTAGTCAGTGAGAGACAGAGACTGAATCCAGAGGGTGTAGTCAGTGAGAGAGAGACTGAATCCAGAGGGTGTAGTCAATGAGAGAGACAGAGACTGAATCCAGAGGGTGTAGTCAGTGACAGAGACAGAGACTGAATACAGAGGGTGTAGTCAGTGAGAGAGACAGAGACTGAATCCAGAGGGTGTAGTCAGTGAGAGACAGAGACTGAATACAGAGGGTGTAGTCAGTGAGAGACAGAGACTGAATCCAGAGGGTGTAGTCAGTGAGAGACAGAGACTGAATCCAGAGGGTGTAGTCAGTGAGAGACAGAGACTGAATACAGAGGGTGTAGTCAGAGAGAGACAGAGACTGAATACAGTGGGTGTAGTCAGTGAGAGACAGAGACTGAATACAGAGGGTGTAGTCAGTGAGAGAGAGACTGAATCCAGAGGGTGTAGTCAGTGAGAGAGACAGAGTCTGAATCCAGAGGGTGTTGTCAGTGAGAGACAGAGACTGAATCCAGAGGGTGTAGAAAGTGAGAGAGAGAGACTGAATACAGAGGATGTAGTCAGTGAGAGAGACAGAGACTGAATCCAGAGGGTGTAGTCAGTGAGAGAGACAGAGACTAAATACAGAGGGTGTAGTCAGTGAGAGAGACAGAGACTGAATCCAGAGGGTGTAGTCAGTGAGAGAGAGAGAGAGAGAGAGACTGAATACAGAGGGTGTAGTCAGTGAGGGACTGAGACTGAATCCAGAGGGTGTAGTCAGTAAGAGAGAGAGACTGAATCCCGAGGGTGTAGTCAGTGAGAGAGACAGAGACTGAATACAGAGGGTGTAGTCAGTGAGAGACAGAGACTGAATACAGAGGGTGTAGTCAGTGAGAGAGACAGAGACTGAATCCAGAGGGTGTAGTCAGTGAGAGACAGAGACTGAATCCAGAGGGTGTAGTCAGTGAGAGAGACAGAGACTGAATCCAGAGGGTGTAGTCAGTGAGAGACAGAGACTGAATCCAGAGGGTGTAGTCAGTGAGAGAGAGAGAGAGACAGAGACTGAATCCAGAGGGTGTAGTCAGTGAGAGAGAGAGAGAGAGAGAGACTGAATACAGAGGGTGTAGTCAGTGAGAGAGAGAGACACAGAATACAGAGGGTGTAGTCAGTCAGAGAGACAGAGACTGAATCCAGAGGGTGTAGTCAGTGAGAGACAGAGACTGAATCCAGAGGGTGTAGTCAGTGAGAGAGACAGAGACTGAATCCAGAGGGTGTAGTCAGTGAGAGACAGAGACTGAATCCAGAGGGTGTAGTCAGTGAGAGACAGAGACTGAATACAGAGGGTGTAGTCAGTAAGAGAGAGAGACTGAATCCAGAGGGTGTAGTCAGTGAGAGAGAGAGACTGAATTCAGAGGGTGTAGTCAGTGAGAGAGACAGAGACTGAATCCAGAGGGTGTAGACAGTGAGAGACACAGAGACTGAATACAGAGGGTGTAGTCAGTGAGAGACAGAGACTGAATACAGTGGGTGTAGTCAGTGAGAGACAGAGACTGAATACAGAGGGTGTAGTCAGTGAGAGAGAGACTGAATCCAGAGGGTGTAGTCAGTGAGAGAGACAGAGACTGAATCCAGAGGGTGTAGTCAGTGAGAGACAGAGACTGAATCCAGAGGGTGTAGAAAGTGAGAGAGAGAGACTGAATACAGAGGATGTAGTCAGTGAGAGAGACAGAGACTGAATCCAGAGGGTGTAGTCAGTGAGAGAGACAGAGACTAAATACAGAGGATGTAGTCAGTGAGAGAGAGAGACTGAATACAGAGGATGTAGTCAGTGAGAGAGAGAGAGAGACTGAATCCAGAGGGTGTAGTCAGTGAGAGAGAGAGAGAGACTGAATCCAGAGGGTGTAGTCAGTGAGAGAGAGACTGAATCCAGAGGGTGTAGTCAGTGAGAGACAGAGACTGAATCCAGAGGGTGTAGTCAGTGAGAGACAGAGACTGAATCCAGAGGGTGTAGTCAGTGAGAGACAGAGACTGAATACAGAGGGTGTAGTCAGTAAGAGAGAGAGACTGAATACAGAGGGTGTAGTCAGTGAGAGAGAGAGACTGAATACAGAGGGTGTAGTCAGTGAGAGAGACAGCGACTGAATACAGAGAGTGTAGTCAGTGAGAGAGAGAGACTGAATCCAGAGGGTGTAGTCAGTGAGAGAGAGAGACTGAATACAGAGGGTGTAGTCAGTGAGAGAGACAGCGACTGAATACAGAGAGTGTAGTCAGTGAGAGAGAGAGACTGAATCCAGAGGGTGTAGTCAGTGAGAGACAGAGACTGAATACAGAGGGTGTAGTCAGTGAGAGAGAGAGAGACTGAATCCAGAGGGTGTAGTCAGTGAGAGAGACAGAGATTGAATACAGTGGGTGTAGTCAGTGAGAGAGACAGAGACTGAATACAGAGGGTGTAGTCAGTGAGAGAGAGAGAGACTGAATCCAGAGGGTGTAGTCAGTGAGAGACAGAGACTGAATCCAGAGGGTGTAGTCAGTGAGAGAGAGACTGAATCCAGAGGGTGTAGTCAATGAGAGAGACAGAGACTGAATCCAGAGGGTGTAGTCAGTGACAGAGACAGAGACTGAATACAGAGGGTGTAGTCAGTGAGAGAGACAGAGACTGAATCCAGAGGGTGTAGTCAGTGAGAGACAGAGACTGAATACAGAGGGTGTAGTCAGTGAGAGACAGAGACTGAATCCAGAGGGTGTAGTCAGTGAGAGACAGAGACTGAATCCAGAGGGTGTAGTCAGTGAGAGACAGAGACTGAATACAGAGGGTGTAGTCAGAGAGAGACAGAGACTGAATACAGTGGGTGTAGTCAGTGAGAGACAGAGACTGAATACAGAGGGTGTAGTCAGTGAGAGAGAGACTGAATCCAGAGGGTGTAGTCAGTGAGAGAGACAGAGTCTGAATCCAGAGGGTGTTGTCAGTGAGAGACAGAGACTGAATCCAGAGGGTGTAGAAAGTGAGAGAGAGAGACTGAATACAGAGGATGTAGTCAGTGAGAGAGACAGAGACTGAATCCAGAGGGTGTAGTCAGTGAGAGAGACAGAGACTAAATACAGAGGGTGTAGTCAGTGAGAGAGACAGAGACTGAATCCAGAGGGTGTAGTCAGTGAGAGAGAGAGAGAGAGAGAGACTGAATACAGAGGGTGTAGTCAGTGAGGGACTGAGACTGAATCCAGAGGGTGTAGTCAGTAAGAGAGAGAGACTGAATCCCGAGGGTGTAGTCAGTGAGAGAGACAGAGACTGAATACAGAGGGTGTAGTCAGTGAGAGACAGAGACTGAATACAAAGGGTGTAGTCAGTGAGAGAGACAGAGACTGAATCCAGAGGGTGTAGTCAGTGAGAGACAGAGACTGAATCCAGAGGGTGTAGTCAGTGAGAGAGACAGAGACTGAATCCAGAGGGTGTAGTCAGTGAGAGACAGAGACTGAATCCAGAGGGTGTAGTCAGTGAGAGAGAGAGAGAGACAGAGACTGAATCCAGAGGGTGTAGTCAGTGAGAGAGAGAGACACAGAATACAGAGGGTGTAGTCAGTCAGAGAGACAGAGACTGAATCCAGAGGGTGTAGTCAGTGAGAGACAGACACTGAATACAGAGGGTGTAGTCAGTGAGAGACAGAGACTGAATACAGAGGATGTAGTCAGTGATAGACAGAGACTGAATACAGAGGGTGTAGTCAGTGAGAGACAGAGACTGAATACAGAGGGTGTAGTCAGTGAGAGAGACAGAGACTGAATCCAGAGGGTGTAGTCAGTGAGAGACAGAGACTGAATCCAGAGGGTGTAGTCAGTGAGAGAGAGAGACTGAATCCAGAGGGTGTAGTCAGTGAGAGAGACAGAGACTGAATCCAGAGGGTGTAGTCAGTGAAAGACAGAGACTGAATACAGAGGGTGTAGTCAGTGAGAGAGAGAGACTGAATCCAGAGGGTGTAGTCAGTGATAGACAGAGACTGAATCCAGAGGGTGTAGTCAGTGAGAGAGAGAGAGACTGAATCCAGAGGGTGTAGTCAGTGAGAGAGACAGAGACTGAATACAGAGGGTGTAGTCAGTGAGAGAGACAGAGACTGAATACAGAGGGTGTAGTCAGTGAGAGAGACAGAGACTGAATCCAGAGGGTGTAGTCAGTGAGAGACAGAGACTGAATCCAGAGGGTGTAGTCAGTGAGAGAGAGACTGAATACAGAGGGTGTCGTCAGTGAGAGAGACAGAGACTGAATCCAGAGGGTGTAGTCAGTGACAGAGACAGAGACTGAATACAGAGGGTGTAGTCAGTGAGAGAGACAGAGACTGAATCCAGAGGGTGTAGTCATTGAGAGACAGAGACTGAATACAGAGGGTGTAGTCAGTGAGAGACAGAGACTGAATCCAGAGGGTGTAGTCAGTGAGAGACAGAGACTGAATCCAGAGGGTGTAGTCAGTGAGAGACAGAGACTGAATACAGAGGGTGTAGTCAGTAAGAGAGAGAGACTGAATCCAGAGGGTGTCGTCAGTGAGAGAGAGAGACTGAATCCAGAGGGTGTAGTCAGTGAGAGAGACAGAGACTGAATACAGAGGGTGTAGTCAGTGAGAGACAGAGACTGAATACAGTGGGTGTAGTCAGTGAGAGACAGAGACTGAATACAGAGGGTGTAGTCAGTGAGAGAGAGACTGAATCCAGAGGGTGTAGTCAGTGAGAGAGACAGAGACTGAATCCAGAGGGTGTAGTCAGTGAGAGACAGAGACTAAATCCAGAGGGTGTAGAAAGTGAGAGAGAGAGACTGAATACAGAGGATGTAGTCAGTGAGAGAGACAGAGACTGAATCCAGAGGGTGTAGTCAGTGAGAGAGACAGAGACTAAATACAGAGGATGTAGTCAGTGAGAGAGAGAGACTGAATACAGAGGATGTAGTCAGTGAGAGAGAGAGAGAGACTGAATACAGAGGGTGTAGTCAGTGAGAGAGAGAGAGAGACTGAATCCAGAGGGTGTAGTCAGTGAGAGAGACAGAGACTGAATCCAGAGGGTGTAGTCAGTGAGAGACAGAGACTGAATCCAGAGGGTGTAGTCAGTAAGAGAGAGAGACTGAATCCAGAGGGTGTGGTCAGTGAGAGAGACAGAGACTGAATACAGAGGGTGTAGTCAGTGAGAGACAGAGACTGAATACAGAGGGTGTAGTCAGTGACAGAGACAGAGACTGAATCCAGAGGGTGTAGTCAGTGAGAGACAGAGACTGAATCCAGAGGGTGTAGTCAGTGACAGAGACAGAGACTGAATCCAGAGGGTGTAGTCAGTGAGAGACAGAGACTGAATCCAGAGGGTGTAGTCAGTGAGAGAGAGAGAGAGAGAGAGACTGAATACAGAGGGTGTAGTCAGTGAGAGAGAGAGAGACACAGAATACAGAGGGTGTAGTCAGTCAGAGAGACAGAGACTGAATCCAGAGGGTGTAGTCAGTGAGAGACAGAGACTGAATCCAGAGGGTGTAGTCAGTGAGAGACAGAGACTGAATACAGAGGGTGTAGTCAGTGAGAGACAGAGACTGAATCCAGAGGGTGTAGTCAGTGAGAGACAGAGACTGAATCCAGAGGGTGTAGTCAGTCAGAGAGACAGAGACTGAATCCAGAGGGTGTAGTCAGTGAAAGACAGAGACTGAATACAGAGGGTGTAGTCAGTGAGAGAGAGAGACTGAATCCAGAGGGTGTAGTCAGTGAGAGACAGAGACTGAATCCAGAGGGTGTAGTCAGTGAGAGAGAGAGAGACTGAATACAGAGGGTGTAGTCAGTGAGAGAGAGAGAGACTGAATCCAGACGGTGTAGTCAGTGAGAGTCAGAGACTGAATCCAGAGGGTGTAGTCAGTGAGAGAGAGAGACTGAATCCAGAGGGTGTAGTCAGTGAGAGACAGACACTGAATACAGAGGGTGTAGTCAGTGAGAGAGACAGAGACTGAATCCAGAGGGCGTAGTCAGTGAGAGAGAGAGACTGAATACAGAGGGTGTAGTCAGTGAGAGACAGAGACTGAATCCAGAGGGTGTAGTGAGTGAGAGACAGAGACTGAATACAGAGGGTGTAGTCAGTGAGAGACAGAGACTGAATCCAGAGGGTGTAGTCAGTGAGAGAGAGAGACTGAATACAGAGGATGTAGTCAGTGAGAGACAGAGACTGAATCCAGAGGGTGTTGTCAGTGAGAGAGACAGAGACTGAATCCAGAGGGTGTAGTCAGTGAGAGAGACAGAGACTTAATCCAGAGGGTGTAGTCAGTGAGAGAGAGAGAGAGAGAGAGACTGAATACAGAGGGTGTAGTCACTGAGAGAGACAGAGACTGTATCCAGAGGGTGTAGTCAGTGAGAGAGACAGAGACTGAATCCAGAGGGTGTAGTCAGTGAGAGAGAGAGACTGAATACAGAGGGTGTAGTCAGTGAGAGACAGAGACTGAATACAGAGGGTGTAGTCAGTGAGAGAGAGAGACTGAATACAGAGGGTGTAGTCAGTGAGAGACAGAGACTGAATACAGAGGATGTAGTCAGTGATAGACAGAGACTGAATACAGAGGGTGTCGTCATTGAGAGACAGAGACTGAATACAGAGGGTGTAGTCAGTGAGAGAGACAGAGACTGAATCCAGAGGGTGTAGTCAGTGAGAGACAGAGACTGAATCTAGAGGGTGTAGTCAGTGAGAGACAGAGACTGAATCCAGAGGGTGTAGTCAGTGAGAGAGACAGAGACTGAATCCAGAGGGTGTAGTCAGTGAGAGACAGAGACTGAATCCAGAGGGTGTAGTCAGTGAGAGAGAGAGACAGAATACAGAGGGTGTAGTCAGTGAGAGAGACAGAGACTGAATACAGAGGGTGTAGTCAGTGAGAGACAGAGACTGAATACAGAGGGTGTAGTCAGTGAGAGAGACAGAGACTGAATCCAGAGGGTGTAGTCAGTGAGAGACAGAGACTGAATCCAGAGGGTGTAGTCAGTGAGAGACAGAGACTGAATCCAGAGGGTGTAGTCAGTGAGAGAGACAGAGACTGAATCCAGAGGGTGTAGTCAGTGAGAGACAGAAACTGAATTCAGAGGGTGTAGTCAGTGAGAGAGACAGAGACTGAATCCAGAGGGTGTAGTCAGTGAGAGAGACAGAGTCTGAATCCAGAGGGTGTAGTCAGTGAGAGAGACAGAGACTGAATCCAGAGGGTGTAGTCAGTGAGAGACAGAGACTGAATCCAGAGGGTGTAGTCAGTGAGAGAGACAGAGACTGAATACAGAGGGTGTAGTCAGTGAGAGACAGAGACTGAATCCAGAGGGTGTAGTCAGTGAGAGAGACAGAGACTGAATCCAGAGGGTGTAGTCAGTGAGAGACAGAGTCTGAATACAGAGGGTGTAGTCAGTGTGAGAGAGAGAGACAGAGACTGAGACTGAATACAGAGGGTGTAGTCAGTGAGAGAGAGAGACTGAATCCAGAGGGTGTAGTAAGTGAGAGAGAGAGACTGAATCCAGAGGGTGTAGTCAGTGAGAGAGAGAGACTGAATCCAGAGGGTGTAGTCAGTGAGAGAGAGAGACTGAATACAGAGGGTGTAGTCAGTGAGAGAGAGACTGAATACAGTGGGTGTAGTCAGTGAGAGAGAGAGAGACTGAATCCAGAGGGTGTAGTCAGTGAGAGACAGAGACTGAATCCAGAGGGTGTAGTCAGTGAGAGAGACAGAGACTGAATCCAGAGGGTGTAGTCAGTGAGAGAGAGAGACTGAATCCAGAGGGTGTAGTCAGTGAGAGACAGAGACTGAATCCATAGGGTGTAGTCAGTGAGAGAGAGAGACTGAATCCAGAGGGTGTAGTCAGTGAGTGACAGAGACTGAATCCAGAGGGTGTAGTCAGTGAGAGAGAGACTGAATCCAGAGGGTGTAGTCAGTGAGAGACAGAGACTGAATCCAGAGGCTGTACTCAGTGAGAGAGAGAGACTGAATCCAGAGGGTGTAGTCAGTGAGAGAGAGAGAGACTAAATCCAGAGGATGTAGTCAGTGAGAGAGAGAGACTGAATACAGAGGGTGTAGTCAGTGAGAGAGAGAGACTGAATACAGAGGGTGTAGTCAGTGAGAGACAGAGACTGAATACAGAGGGTGTAGTCAGTGAGAGAGACAGAGACTGAATCCAGAGGGTGTAGTCAGTGAGAGAGACAGAGACTGAATCCAGAGGGTGTAGTCAGTGAGAGAGAGAGAGAGAGAGAGACTGAATCCAGAGGGTGTAGTCAGTGAGAGAGAGACTGAATCCAGAGGGTGTAGTCAGTGAGAGAGAGAGTGACTGAATCCAGAGGGTGTAGTCAGTGAGAGACAGAGACTGAATCCAGAGGGTGTAGTCAGTGAGAGAGAGAGACTGAATACAGAGGGTGTAGTCAGTGAGAGACAGAGACTGAATCCAGAGGGTGCAGTCAGTAAGAGAGAGAGACTGAATCCAGAGGGTGTAGTCAGTGAGAGAGAGAGACTGAATACAGAGGGTGTAGTCAGTGAGAGAGAGACTGAATACAGAGGGTGTAGTCAGTGAGAGAGACAGAGACTGAATACAGAGGGTGTAGTCAGTGAGAGACAGAGACTGAATACAGAGGGTGTAGTCAGTGAGAGAGAGACTGAATCCAGAGGGTGTAGTCAGTGAGAGAGAGAGAGACTGAATACAGAGGGTGTAGTCAGTGAGAGAGAGACTGAATCCAGAGGGTGTAGTCAGTGAGAGGGACAGAGACTGAATACAGAGGGTGTAGTCAGTGAGAGACAGAGACTGAATACAGAGGGTGTAGTCAGTGAGAGACAGAGACTGAATACAGAGGGTGTAGTCAGTGAGAGAGACAGAGACTGAATACAGAGGGTGTAGTCAGTGAGAGAGAGAGAGAATGAATCCAGAGGGTGTAGTCAGTGAGGGACAGAGACTGAATACAGAGGGTGTAGTCAGTGAGAGAGAGAGACTGAATCCAGAGGGTGTAGTCAGTGAGAGAGAGAGACTGAATCCAGAGGGTGTAGTCAGTGAGAGACAGAGACTGAATCCAGAGGGTGTAGTCAGTGAGAGAGAGAGACTGAATACAGAGGGTGTAGTCAGTGAGAGACAGAGACTGAATACAGAGGGTGTAGTCAGTGAGAGAGAGACTGAATCCAGAGGGTGTAGTCAGTGAGAGACAGAGACTGAATCCAGAGGGTGTAGTCAGTGAGAGACAGAGACTGAATCCAGAGGGTGTAGTCAGTGAGAGAGAGAGAGACTGAATCCAGAGGGTGTAGTCAGTGAGAGAGAGAGACTGAATACAGAGGGTGTAGTCAGTGAGAGAGAGAGACTGAATCCAGAGGGTGTAGTCAGTGAGAGAGAGAGACTGAATACAGAGGGTGTAGTCAGTGAGAGACAGAGACTGAATCCAGAGGGTGTAGTCAGTGAGAGACAGAGACTGAATACAGAGGGTGTAGTCAGTGAGAGACAGAGACTGAATCCAGAGGGTGCAGTCAGTAAGAGAGAGAGACTGAATCCAGAGGGTGTAGTCAGTGAGAGAGAGACTGAATCCAGAGGGTGTAGTCAGTGAGAGAGAGAGACTGAATACAGAGGGTGTAGTCAGTGAGAGAGAGAGAGACTGAATCCAGAGGGTGTAGTCAGTGAGAGACAGAGACTGAATACAGAGGGTGTAGTCAGTGAGAGAGAGACTGAATCCAGAGGGTGTAGTCAGTGAGAGAGAGAGAGACTGAATCCAGAGGATGTAGTCAGTGAGAGACAGAGACTGAATACAGAGGGTGTAGTCAGTGAGAGAGACAGAGACTGAATACAGAGGGTGTGGTCAGTGAGAGACAGAGACTGAATCCAGAGGGTGTAGTCAGTGAGAGACAGAGACTGAATACAGAGGGTGTAGTCAGTGTGAGAGAGAGAGACAGAGACTGAATACAGAGGGTGCAGTCAGTGAGAGAGAGAGACTGAATCCAGAGGGTGTAGTAAGTGAGAGTGAGAGACTGAATCCAGAGGGTGTAGTAAGTGAGAGAGAGAGACTGAATCCAGAGGGTGTAGTCAGTGAGAGAGAGAGGCTGAATCCAGAGGGATTAGTTAGTGAGAGAGACAGAGACTGAATACAGAGGGTGTAGTCAGTGAGAGAGAGAGACTGAATTCAGAGGGTGTAGTCAGTGAGAGACAGAGACTGAATACAGAGGGTGTAGTCAGTGAGGGACAGAGACTGAATCCAGAGGGTGTAGTCAGTGAGAGAGAGACTGAATCCAGAGGTTGTAGTCAGTGAGAGAGACAGAGACTGAATACAGAGGGTGTAGTCAGTGAGAGACAGAGACTGAATACAGAGGGTGTAGTCAGTGAGAGAGAGACTGAATCCAGAGGTTGTAGTCAGTGAGAGAGACAGAGACTGAATACAGAGGGTGTAGTCAGTGAGAGACAGAGACTGAATACAGAGGGTGTAGTCAGTGAGAGAGAGACTGAATCCAGAGGGTGTAGTCAGTGAGAGAGAGAGAGACTGAATCCAGAGGGTGTAGTCAGTGAGAGAGAGAGACTGAATACAGAGGGTGTAGTCAGTGAGAGACAGAGACTGAATCCAGAGGGTGTAGTAAGTGAGAGAGAGAGAGACTGAATACAGAGGGTGTAGTCAGTGAGAGACAGAGACTGAATACAGAGGGTGTAGTCAGTGAGAGACAGAGACTGAATCCAGAGGGTGTAGTCAGTGAGAGACAGAGACTGAATACAGAGGGTGTAGTCAGTGAGAGACAGATACTGAATCCAGAGGGGGTAGTCAGTAAGAGAGAGAGACTGAATCCAGAGGGTGTAGTCAGTGAGAGAGAGAGACTGAATACAGAGGGTGTAGTCAGTGAGAGAGAGACTGAATACAGAGGGTGTAGTCAGTGAGAGAGACAGAGACTGAATGCAGAGGGTGTAGTCAGTGAGAGACAGAGACTGAATCCAGAGGGTGTAGTCAGTGAGAGAGACAGAGACTGAATCCAGAGGGTGTAGTCAGTGAGAGTGAGAGACTGAATACAGAGGGTGTAGTCAGTGAGAGAGAGAGAGACTGAATCCAGAGGGTGTAGTCAGTGAGAGACAGAGACTGAATACAGAGGGTGTAGTCAGTGAGAGAGACAGAGACTGAATACAGAGGGTGTGGTCAGTGAGAGACAGAGACTGAATACAGAGGTTGTAGTCAGTGAGAGACAGAGACTGAACCCAGAGGGTGTAGTCAGTGAGAGAGAGAGACTGAATACAGAGGGTGTAGTCAGTGAGAGAGAGAGAGACTGAATCCAGAGGGTGTAGTCAGTGAGAGACAGAGACTGAATCCAGAGGGTGTAGTCAGTGAGAGACAGAGACTGAATCCAGAGGGTGTAGTCAGTGAGAGAGAGAGACTGAATACAGAGGGTGTAGTCAGTGAGAGACAGAGACTGAATCCAGAGGGTGTAGTCAGTGAGAGACAGAGACTGAACCCAGAGGGTGTAGTCAGTGAGAGAGAGAGACTGAATCCAGAGGGTGTAGTCAGTGAGAGACAGAGACTGAATCCAGAGGGTGTAGTCAGTGAGAGACAGAGACTGAATCCAGAGGGTGTAGTCAGTGAGAGACAGAGACTGAATCCAGAGGGTGTAGTCAGTGAGAGAGAGAGACTGAATACAGAGGGTGTAGTCAGTGAGAGAGAGACTGAATACAGAGGGTGCAGTCAGTGAGGGACAGAGACTGAATACAGAGGGTGTAGTCAGTGAGAGACAGAGACTGAATACAGAGGGTGTAGTCAGTGAGAGAGACAGAGACAGAATACAGAGGGTGTAGTCAGTGAGAGACAGAGACTGAATACAGAGGGTGTAGTCAGTAAGAGAGAGAGACTGAATCCAGAGGGTGTAGTCAGTAAGAGAGAGAGACTGAATCCAGAGGGTGTGGTCAGTGAGAGAGACAGAGACTGAATCCAGAGGGTGTAGTCAGTGAGAGAGAGAGACTGAATACAGAGGGTGTAGTCAGTGAGAGACAGAGACTGAATACAGAGGGTGTAGTCAGTGACAGAGACAGAGACTGAATCCAGAGGGTGTAGTCAGTGAGAGACAGAGACTGAATCCAGAGGGTGTAGTCAGTGAGAGAGACAGAGACTGAATCCAGAGGGTGTAGTCAGTGAGAGACAGAGACTGAATCCAGAGGGTGTAGTCAGTGAGAGAGAGCGAGAGACAGAGACTAAATCCAGAGGGTGTAGTCAGTGAGAGAGAGAGAGAGAGAGAGAGAGACTGAATACAGAGGGTGTAGTCAGTGAGAGAGAGAGAGACACAGAATACAGAGGGTGTAGTCAGTCAGAGAGACAGAGACTGAATCCAGAGGGTGTAGTCAGTGAGAGACAGACACTGAATACAGAGGGTGTAGTCAGTGAGAGACAGAGACTGAATACAGAGGATGTAGTCAGTGATAGACAGAGACTGAATCCAGAGGGTGTAGTCAGTGAGAGACAGAGACTGAATCCAGAGGGTGTAGTCAGTGAGAGAGACAGAGACTGAATCCAGAGGGTGTAGTCAGTGAGAGACAGAGACTGAATCCAGAGGGTGTAGTCAGTGAGAGACAGAGACTGAATCCAGAGGGTGTAGTCAGTGAGAGAGACAGAGACTGAATCCAGAGGGTGTAGTCAGTGAAAGACAGAGACTGAATACAGAGGGTGTAGTCAGTGAGAGAGAGAGACTGAATCCAGAGGGTGTAGTCAGTGAGAGACAGAGACTGAATCCAGAGGGTGTAGTCAGTGAGAGAGAGAGAGACTGATACAGAGGGTGTAGTCAGTGAGAGAGAGAGAGACTGAATCCAGACGGTGTAGTCAGTGAGAGACAGAGACTGAATACAGAGGGTGTTGTCAGTGAGAGAGAGACTGAATCCAGAGGGTGTAGTCAGTGAGAGTCAGAGACTGAATCCAGAGGGTGTAGTCAGTGAGAGAGAGAGACTGAATCCAGAGGGTGTAGTCAGTGAGACACAGACACTGAATACAGAGGGTGTAGTCAGTGAGAGAGACAGAGACTGAATCCAGAGGGTGTAGTCAGTGAGAGAGAGAGACTGAATACAGAGGGTGTAGTCAGTGAGAGAGAGACTGAATCCAGAGGGTGTAGTCAGTGAGAGACAGAGACTGAATCCAGAGGGTGTAGTGAGTGAGAGACAGAGACTGATTACAGAGGGTGTAGTCAGTGAGAGACAGAGACTGAATCCAGAGGGTGTAGTCAGTGAGAGAGAGAGACTGAATACAGAGGATGTAGTCAGTGAGAGACAGAGATTGAATCCAGAGGGTGTTGTCAGTGAGAGACAGAGACTGAATCCAGAGGGTGTAGTCAGTGAGAGACAGAGACTGAATACAGAGGGTGTAGTCAGTGAGAGACAGAGACTGAATACAGAGGGTGTAGTCAGTGAGAGAGACAGAGACTGAATCCAGAGGGTGTAGTCAGTGAGAGACAGAGACTGAATCCAGAGGGTGTAGTCAGTGAGAGAGAGAGACTGAATCCAGAGGGTGTAGTCAGTGAGAGACAGAGACTGAATCCAGAGGGTGTAGTCAGTGAGAGAGACAGAGACTGAATCCAGAGGGTGTAGTCAGTGAGAGAGACAGTGACTGAATCCAGAGGGTGTAGTCAGTGAGAGAGAGAGACTGAATACAGAGGGTGTAGTCAGTGAGAGAGAGACTGAATCCAGAGGGTGTAGTCAGTGAGAGACAGAGACTGAATCCAGAGGGTGTAGTCAGTGAGAGAGACAGAGACTGAATACAGAGGGTGTAGTCAGTGAGAGAGAGAGAGAGACTGAATCCAGAGGGTGTAGTCAGTGAGAGAGACAGAGACTGTATCCAGAGGGTGTAGTCAGTGAGAGACAGAGACTGAATCCAGAGGGTGTAGTCAGTGAGAGAGACAGAGACTGAATCCAGAGGGTGTAGTCAGTGAGAGACAGAGACTGAATACAGAGGGTGTAGTCAGTGAGAGAGAGACTGAATACAGAGGATGTAGTCAGTGATAGACAGAGACTGAATACAGAGGGTGTCGTCATTGAGAGACAGAGACTGAATACAGAGGGTGTAGTCAGTGAGAGAGACAGAGACTGAATCCAGAGGGTGTAGTCAGTGAGAGACAGAGACTGAATCCAGAGGGTGTAGTCAGTGAGAGACAGAGACTGAATCCAGAGGGTGTAGTCAGTGAGAGACAGAGACTGAATCCAGAGGGTGTAGTCAGTGAGAGAGAGAGACTGAATACAGAGGGTGTAGTCAGTGAGAGAGAGACTGAATCCAGAGGGTGTAGTCAGTGAGAGAGACAGAGACTTAATCCAGAGGGTGTAGTCAGTGAGAGAGAGAGAGAGAGACTGAATCCAGAGGGTGTAGTCAGTGAGAGAGACAGAGACTGTATCCAGAGGGTGTAGTCAGTGAGAGAGACAGAGACTGAATCCAGAGGGTGTAGTCAGTGAGAGAGAGAGACTGAATACAGAGGGTGTAGTCAGTGAGAGAGACAGAGACTGAATCCAGATGGTGTAGTCAGTGAGAGACAGAGACTGAATACAGAGGGTGTAGTCAGTGAGAGACAGAGACTGAATACAGAGGATGTAGTCAGTGATAGACAGAGACTGAATACAGAGGGTGTCGTCATTGAGAGACAGAGACTGAATACAGAGGGTGTAGTCAGTGAGAGAGACAGAGACTGAATCCAGAGGGTGTAGTCAGTGAGAGACAGAGACTGAATCTAGAGGGTGTAGTCAGTGAGAGACAGAGACTGAATCCAGAGGGTGTAGTCAGTGAGAGAGACAGAGACTGAATCCAGAGGGTGTAGTCAGTGAGAGACAGAGACTGAATCCAGAGGGTGTAGTCAGTGAGAGAGAGAGACAGAATACAGAGGGTGTAGTCAGTGAGAGAGACAGAGACTGAATACAGAGGGTGTAGTCAGTGAGAGACAGAGACTGAATACAGAGGGTGTAGTCAGTGAGAGAGACAGAGACTGAATCCAGAGGGTGTAGTCAGTGAGAGACAGAGACTGAATCCAGAGGGTGTAGTCAGTGAGAGAGAGAGACTGAATCCAGAGGGTGTAGTCAGTGAGAGACAGAGACTGAATCCAGAGGGTGTAGTCAGTGAGAGAGACAGTGACTGAATCCAGAGGGTGTAGTCAGTGAGAGACAGAAACTGAATTTAGAGGGTGTAGTCAGTGAGAGAGACAGAGACTGAATCCAGAGGGTGTAGTCAGTGAGAGAGACAGAGACTGAATCCAGAGGGTGTAGTCAGTGAGAGAGACAGAGACTGAATCCAGAGGGTGTAGTCAGTGAGAGACAGAGACTGAATCCAGAGGGTGTAGTCAGTGAGAGAGACAGAGACTGAATCCAGAGGGTGTAGTCAGTGAGAGACAGAGACTGAATCCAGAGGGTGTAGTCAGTGAGAGAGACAGAGACTGAATCCAGAGGGTGTAGTCAGTGAGAGACAGAGACTGAATACAGAGGGTGTAGTCAGTGTGAGAGAGAGACAGAGACTGAGACTGAATACAGAGGGTGTAGTCAGTGAGAGAGAGAGACTGAATCCAGAGGGTGTAGTAAGTGAGAGAGAGAGACTGAATCCAGAGGGTGTAGTCAGTGAGAGAGAGAGACTGAATCCAGAGGGTGTAGTCAGTGAGAGAGACAGAGACTGAATACAGAGGGTGTAGTCAGTGAGAGAGAGAGACTGAATCCAGAGGGTGTAGTCAGTGAGAGAGAGAGACTGAATCCAGAGGGTGTAGTCAGTGAGAGAGAGAGACTGAATCCAGAGGGTGTAGTCAGTGAGAGACAGAGACTGAATCCAGAGGGTGTAGTCAGTGAGAGAGAGACTGAATCCAGAGGGTGTAGTCAGTGAGAGACAGAGACTGAATCCAGAGGGTGTAGTCAGTGAGAGAGAGAGACTGAATCCAGAGGGTGTAGTCAGTGAGAGAGAGAGAGAGACTGAATCCAGAGGATGTAGTCAGTGAGAGAGAGAGACTGAATACAGAGGGTGTAGTCAGTGAGAGACAGAGACTGAATCCAGAGGGTGTAGTCAGTGAGAGACAGAGACTGAATCCAGAGGGTATAGTCAGTAAGAGAGAGAGACTGAATAGAGAGGGTGTAGTCAGTGAGAGACAGAGACTGAATCCATAGGGTGTAGTCAGTGAGAGACAGAGACTGAATACAGAGGGTGTAGTCAGTGAGAGACAGAGACTGAATCCAGAGGGTGTAGTCAGTGAGAGAGAGAGACTGAATACAGAGGGTGTAGTCAGTGAGAGAGAGACTGAATACAGAGGGTGTAGTCAGTGAGAGAGACAGAGACTGAATACAGAGGGTGTAGTCAGTGAGAGACAGAGACTGAATACAGAGGGTGTAGTCAGTGAGAGAGAGACTGAATCCAGAGGGTGTAGTCAGTGAGAGAGAGAGACTGAATACAGAGGGTGTAGTCAGTGAGAGAGAGAGAGACTGAATCCAGAGGATGTAGTCAGTGAGAGACAGAGACTGAATCCAGAGGGTGTAGTCAGTGAGAGAGAGACTGAATACAGAGGGTGTAGTCAGTGAGAGAGAGAGAGACTGAATCCAGAGGATGTAGTCAGTGAGAGACAGAGACTGAATCCATAGGGTGTAGTCAGTGAGAGACAGAGACTGAATACAGAGGGTGTAGTCAGTGAGAGACAGAGACTGAATCCATAGGGTGTAGTCAGTGAGAGAGAGAGAGACTGAATCCAGAGGATGTAGTCAGTGAGAGACAGAGACTGAATACAGAGGGTGTAGTCAGTGAGAGAGACAGAGACTGAATACAGAGGGTGTAGTCAGTGAGAGACAGAGACTGAATCCAGAGGGTGTAGTCAGTGAGGGACAGAGACTGAATACAGAGGGTGTAGTCAGTGAGAGAGAGAGACTGAATCCAGAGGGTGTAGTCAGTGAGAGAGAGAGACTGAATACAGAGGGTGTAGTCAGTGAGAGACAGAGACTGAATACAGAGGGTGTAGTCAGTGAGAGAGAGAGACTGAATACAGAGGGTGTAGTCAGTGAGAGACAGAGACTGAATACAGAGGGTGTAGTCAGTGAGAGAGAGACTGAATCCAGAGGGTGTAGTCAGTGAGAGAGAGACTGAATCCAGAGGGTGTAGTCAGTGAGAGAGAGAGACTGAATACAGAGGGTGTAGTCAGTGAGAGACAGAGACTGAATCCAGAGGGTGTAGTCAGTGAGAGACAGAGACTGAATCCAGAGGGTGTAGTCAGTGAGAGACAGAGACTGAATCCAGAGGGTGTAGTCAGTGAGAGAGAGAGAGACTGAATCCAGAGGATGTAGTCAGTGAGAGAGAGAGACTGAATACAGAGGGTGTAGTCAGTGAGAGACAGAGACTGAATCCAGAGGGTGTAGTCAGTGAGAGACAGAGACTGAATCCAGAGGGTGTAGTCAGTGAGAGAGAGAGAGACTGAATACAGAGGGTGTAGTCAGTGAGAGACAGAGACTGAATACAGAGGGTGTAGTCAGTGAGAGACAGAGACTGAATAGAGAGGGTGTAGTCAGTGAGAGACAGAGACTGAATACAGAGGGTGTAGTCAGTGAGAGACAGAGACTGAATAGAGAGGGTGTAGTCAGTGAGAGACAGAGACTGAATCCAGAGGGTGTAGTCAGTGAGAGACAGAGACTGAATACAGAGGGTGTAGTCAGTGAGAGAGACAGAGACTGAATCCAGAGGGTGTAGTCAGTGAGAGACAGAGACTGAATCCAGAGGGTGTAGTCAGTGAGAGAGAGAGACTGAATCCAGAGGGTGTAGTCAGTGAGAGACAGAGACTGAATCCAGAGGGTGTAGTCAGTGAGAGAGACAGTGACTGAATCCAGAGGGTGTAGTCAGTGAGAGACAGAAACTGAATTCAGAGGGTGTAGTCAGTGAGAGAGACAGAGACTGAATCCAGAGGGTGTAGTCAGTGAGAGACAGAGACTGAATCCAGAGGGTGTAGTCAGTGAGAGACAGAGACTGAATCCAGAGGGTGTAGTCAGTGAGAGAGACAGAGACTGAATCCAGAGGGTGTAGTCAGTGAGAGACAGAGACTGAATCCAGAGGGTGTAGTCAGTGAGAGAGACAGAGACTGAATCCAGAGGGTGTAGTCAGTGAGAGACAGAGACTGAATACAGAGGGTGTAGTCAGTGTGAGAGAGAGACAGAGACTGAGACTGAATACAGAGGGTGTAGTCAGTGAGAGAGAGAGACTGAATCCAGAGGGTGTAGTAAGTGAGAGAGAGAGACTGAATCCAGAGGGTGTAGTCAGTGAGAGAGAGAGACTGAATCCAGAGGGTGTAGTCAGTGAGAGAGACAGAGACTGAATACAGAGGGTGTAGTCAGTGAGAGAGAGAGACTGAATCCAGAGGGTGTAGTCAGTGAGAGAGAGAGACTGAATACAGAGGGTGTAGTCAGTGAGAGACAGAGACTGAATCCAGAGGGTGTAGTCAGTGAGAGAGAGAGACTGAATCCAGAGGGTGTAGTCAGTGAGAGACAGAGACTGAATCCAGAGGGTGTAGTCAGTGAGAGAGAGACTGAATCCAGAGGGTGTAGTCAGTGAGAGACAGAGACTGAATCCAGAGGGTGTAGTCAGTGAGAGAGAGAGACTGAATCCAGAGGGTGTAGTCAGTGAGAGAGAGAGAGACTGAATCCAGAGGATGTAGTCAGTGAGAGAGAGAGACTGAATACAGAGGGTGTAGTCAGTGAGAGACAGAGACTGAATCCAGAGGGTGTAGTCAGTGAGAGAGAGAGAGACTGAATCCATAGGGTGTAGTCAGTGAGAGACAGAGACTGAATACAGAGGGTGTAGTCAGTGAGAGACAGAGACTGAATCCAGAGGGTACAGTCAGTAAGAGAGAGAGACTGAATCCAGAGGGTGTAGTCAGTGAGAGAGAGACTGAATACAGAGGGTGTAGTCAGTGAGAGAGACAGAGACTGAATACAGAGGGTGTAGTCAGTGAGAGACAGAGACTGAATACAGAGGGTGTAGTCAGTGAGAGAGAGACTGAATCCAGAGGGTGTAGTCAGTGAGAGAGAGAGAGACTGAATACAGAGGGTGTAGTCAGTGAGAGACAGAGACTGAATACAGAGGGTGTAGTCAGTGAGAGAGAGACTGAATCCAGAGGGTGTAGTCAGTGAGAGAGAGACTGAATACAGAGGGTGTAGTCAGTGAGAGAGACAGAGACTGAATACAGAGGGTGTAGTCAGTGAGAGACAGAGACTGAATACAGAGGGTGTAGTCAGTGAGAGAGAGACTGAATCCAGAGGGTGTAGTCAGTGAGAGAGAGAGAGACTGAATCCAGAGGATGTAGTCAGTGAGAGACAGAGACTGAATACAGAGGGTGTGGTCAGTGAGAGAGAGAGACTGAATACAGAGGGTGTAGTCAGTGAGAGACAGAGACTGAATCCAGAGGGTGTAGTCAGTGAGAGAGAGAGACTGAATACAGAGGGTGTAGTCAGTGAGAGACAGAGACTGAATACAGAGGGTGTAGTCAGTGAGAGAGAGACTGAATCCAGAGGGTGTAGTCAGTGAGGGACAGAGACTGAATACAGAGGGTGTAGTCAGTGAGAGAGAGAGACTGAATACAGAGGGTGTAGTCAGTGAGAGACAGAGACTGAATCCAGAGGGTGTAGTCAGTGAGAGAGAGAGACTGAATACAGAGGGTGTAGTCAGTGAGAGAGAGAGACTGAATACAGAGGGTGTAGTCAGTGAGAGACAGAGACTGAATCCAGAGGGTGTAGTCAGTGAGAGACAGAGACTGAATCCAGAGGGTGTAGTCAGTGAGAGACAGAGACTGAATCCAGAGGGTGTAGTCAGTGAGAGAGAGAGAGACTGAATCCAGAGGATGTAGTCAGTGAGAGAGAGAGACTGAATACAGAGGGTGTAGTCAGTGAGAGACAGAGACTGAATCCAGAGGGTGTAGTCAGTGAGAGAGAGAGAGACTGAATACAGAGGGTGTAGTCAGTGAGAGACAGAGACTGAATGCAGAGGGTGTAGTCAGTGAGAGACAGAGACTGAATAGAGAGGGTGTAGTCAGTGAGAGACAGAGACTGAATCCAGAGGGTGTAGTCAGTGAGAGACAGAGACTGAATACAGAGGGTGTAGTCAGTGAGAGACAGAGACTGAATAGAGAGGGTGTAGTCAGTGAGAGACAGAGACTGAATCCAGAGGGTGTAGTCAGTGAGAGACAGAGACTGAATACAGAGGGTGTAGTCAGTGAGAGACAGAGACTGAATCCAGAGGGTGCAGTCAGTAAGATAGAGAGACTGAATCCAGAGGGTGTAGTCAGTGAGAGAGAGACTGAATCCAGAGGGTGTAGTCAGTGAGCGAGAGAGACTGAATACAGAGGGTGTAGTCAGTGAGAGAGAGAGAGACTGAATCCAGAGGGTGTAGTCAGTGAGAGACAGAGACTGAATACAGAGGGTGTAGTCAGTGAGAGAGAGACTGAATCCAGAGGGTGTAGTCAGTGAGAGAGAGAGACTGAATACAGAGGGTGTAGTCAGTGAGAGAGACAGAGACTGAATACAGAGGGTGTGGTCAGTGAGAGAGAGAGACTGAATCCAGAGGGTGTAGTCAGTGAGAGACAGAGACTGAATACAGAGGGTGTAGTCAGTGTGAGAGAGAGAGACAGAGACTGAATACAGAGGGTGCAGTCAGTGAGAGAGAGAGACTGAATCCAGAGGGTGTAGTAAGTGAGAGAGAGAGACTGAATCCAGAGGGTGTAGTAAGTGAGAGAGAGAGACTGAATCCAGAGGGTGTAGTCAGTGAGAGAGAGAGGCTGAATCCAGAGGGATTAGTCAGTGAGAGAGTCAGAGACTGAATACAGAGGGTGTAGTCAGTGAGAGAGAGAGACTGAATTCAGAGGGTGTAGTCAGTGGGAGACAGAGACTGAATACAGAGGGTGTAGTCAGTGAGAGAGAGACTGAATCCAGAGGTTGTAGTCAGTGAGAGAGACAGAGACTGAATACAGAGGGTGTAGTCAGTGAGAGACAGAGACTGAATACAGAGGGTGTAGTCAGTGAGAGAGAGACTGAATCCAGAGGGTGTAGTCAGTGAGAGAGAGAGAGACTGAATCCAGAGGGTGTAGTCAGTGAGAGAGAGAGACTGAATACAGAGGGTGTAGTCAGTGAGAGACAGAGACTGAATCCAGTGGGTGTAGTAAGTGAGAGAGAGAGAGACTGAATACAGAGGGTGTAGTCAGTGAGAGACAGAGACTGAATACAGAGGGTGTAGTCAGTGAGAGACAGAGACTGAATCCAGAGGGTGTAGTCAGTGAGAGACAGAGACTGAATACAGAGGGTGTAGTCAGTGAGAGACAGAGACTGAATCCAGAGGGTGTAGTCAGTAAGAGAGAGAGACTGAATCCAGAGGGTGTAGTCAGTGAGAGAGAGAGACTGAATACAGAGGGTGTAGTCAGTGAGAGAGAGACTGAATACAGAGGGTGTAGTCAGTGAGAGAGACAGAGACTGAATACAGAGGGTGTAGTCAGTGAGAGACAGAGACTGAATCCAGAGGGTGTAGTCAGTGAGAGAGACAGAGACTGAATCCAGAGGGTGTAGTCAGTGAGAGAGACAGAGACTGAATACAGAGGGTGTAGTCAGTGAAAGACAGAGACTGAATACAGAGGGTGTAGTCAGTGAGAGAGAGAGACTGAATCCAGAGGGTGTAGTCAGTGAGAGACAGAGACTGAATCCAGAGGGTGTAGTCAGTGAGAGAGAGAGAGACTGATACAGAGGGTGTAGTCAGTGAGAGAGAGAGAGACTGAATCCAGACGGTGTAGTCAGTGAGAGACAGAGACTGAATACAGAGGGTGTTGTCAGTGAGAGAGAGACTGAATCCAGAGGGTGTAGTCAGTGAGAGTCAGAGACTGAATCCAGAGGGTGTAGTCAGTGAGAGAGAGAGACTGAATCCAGAGGGTGTAGTCAGTGAGACACAGACACTGAATACAGAGGGTGTAGTCAGTGAGAGAGACAGAGACTGAATCCAGAGGGTGTAGTCAGTGAGAGAGAGAGACTGAATACAGAGGGTGTAGTCAGTGAGAGAGAGACTGAATCCAGAGGGTGTAGTCAGTGAGAGACAGAGACTGAATCCAGAGGGTGTAGTGAGTGAGAGACAGAGACTGATTACAGAGGGTGTAGTCAGTGAGAGACAGAGACTGAATCCAGAGGGTGTAGTCAGTGAGAGAGAGAGACTGAATACAGAGGATGTAGTCAGTGAGAGACAGAGATTGAATCCAGAGGGTGTTGTCAGTGAGAGACAGAGACTGAATCCAGAGGGTGTAGTCAGTGAGAGACAGAGACTGAATACAGAGGGTGTAGTCAGTGAGAGACAGAGACTGAATACAGAGGGTGTAGTCAGTGAGAGAGACAGAGACTGAATCCAGAGGGTGTAGTCAGTGAGAGACAGAGACTGAATCCAGAGGGTGTAGTCAGTGAGAGAGAGAGACTGAATCCAGAGGGTGTAGTCAGTGAGAGACAGAGACTGAATCCAGAGGGTGTAGTCAGTGAGAGAGACAGAGACTGAATCCAGAGGGTGTAGTCAGTGAGAGAGACAGTGACTGAATCCAGAGGGTGTAGTCAGTGAGAGAGAGAGACTGAATACAGAGGGTGTAGTCAGTGAGAGAGAGACTGAATCCAGAGGGTGTAGTCAGTGAGAGAGACAGAGACTTAATCCAGAGGGTGTAGTCAGTGAGAGAGAGAGAGAGAGACTGAATCCAGAGGGTGTAGTCAGTGAGAGAGACAGAGACTGTATCCAGAGGGTGTAGTCAGTGAGAGACAGAGACTGAATCCAGAGGGTGTAGTCAGTGAGAGAGACAGAGACTGAATCCAGAGGGTGTAGTCAGTGAGAGAGAGAGACTGAATACAGAGGGTGTAGTCAGTGAGAGAGACAGAGACTGAATCCAGATGGTGTAGTCAGTGAGAGACAGAGACTGAATACAGAGGGTGTAGTCAGTGAGAGACAGAGACTGAATACAGAGGATGTAGTCAGTGATAGACAGAGACTGAATACAGAGGGTGTCGTCATTGAGAGACAGAGACTGAATACAGAGGGTGTAGTCAGTGAGAGAGACAGAGACTGAATCCAGAGGGTGTAGTCAGTGAGAGACAGAGACTGAATCCAGAGGGTGTAGTCAGTGAGAGACAGAGACTGAATCCAGAGGGTGTAGTCAGTGAGAGACAGAGACTGAATCCAGAGGGTGTAGTCAGTGAGAGAGAGAGACTGAATACAGAGGGTGTAGTCAGTGAGAGAGAGACTGAATCCAGAGGGTGTAGTCAGTGAGAGAGACAGAGACTTAATCCAGAGGGTGTAGTCAGTGAGAGAGAGAGAGAGAGACTGAATCCAGAGGGTGTAGTCAGTGAGAGAGACAGAGACTGTATCCAGAGGGTGTAGTCAGTGAGAGAGACAGAGACTGAATCCAGAGGGTGTAGTCAGTGAGAGAGAGAGACTGAATACAGAGGGTGTAGTCAGTGAGAGAGACAGAGACTGAATCCAGATGGTGTAGTCAGTGAGAGACAGAGACTGAATACAGAGGGTGTAGTCAGTGAGAGACAGAGACTGAATACAGAGGATGTAGTCAGTGATAGACAGAGACTGAATACAGAGGGTGTCGTCATTGAGAGACAGAGACTGAATACAGAGGGTGTAGTCAGTGAGAGAGACAGAGACTGAATCCAGAGGGTGTAGTCAGTGAGAGACAGAGACTGAATCTAGAGGGTGTAGTCAGTGAGAGACAGAGACTGAATCCAGAGGGTGTAGTCAGTGAGAGAGACAGAGACTGAATCCAGAGGGTGTAGTCAGTGAGAGACAGAGACTGAATCCAGAGGGTGTAGTCAGTGAGAGAGAGAGACAGAATACAGAGGGTGTAGTCAGTGAGAGAGACAGAGACTGAATACAGAGGGTGTAGTCAGTGAGAGACAGAGACTGAATACAGAGGGTGTAGTCAGTGAGAGAGACAGAGACTGAATCCAGAGGGTGTAGTCAGTGAGAGACAGAGACTGAATCCAGAGGGTGTAGTCAGTGAGAGAGAGAGACTGAATCCAGAGGGTGTAGTCAGTGAGAGACAGAGACTGAATCCAGAGGGTGTAGTCAGTGAGAGAGACAGTGACTGAATCCAGAGGGTGTAGTCAGTGAGAGACAGAAACTGAATTTAGAGGGTGTAGTCAGTGAGAGAGACAGAGACTGAATCCAGAGGGTGTAGTCAGTGAGAGAGACAGAGACTGAATCCAGAGGGTGTAGTCAGTGAGAGAGACAGAGACTGAATCCAGAGGGTGTAGTCAGTGAGAGACAGAGACTGAATCCAGAGGGTGTAGTCAGTGAGAGAGACAGAGACTGAATCCAGAGGGTGTAGTCAGTGAGAGACAGAGACTGAATCCAGAGGGTGTAGTCAGTGAGAGAGACAGAGACTGAATCCAGAGGGTGTAGTCAGTGAGAGACAGAGACTGAATACAGAGGGTGTAGTCAGTGTGAGAGAGAGACAGAGACTGAGACTGAATACAGAGGGTGTAGTCAGTGAGAGAGAGAGACTGAATCCAGAGGGTGTAGTAAGTGAGAGAGAGAGACTGAATCCAGAGGGTGTAGTCAGTGAGAGAGAGAGACTGAATCCAGAGGGTGTAGTCAGTGAGAGAGACAGAGACTGAATACAGAGGGTGTAGTCAGTGAGAGAGAGAGACTGAATCCAGAGGGTGTAGTCAGTGAGAGAGAGAGACTGAATCCAGAGGGTGTAGTCAGTGAGAGAGAGAGACTGAATCCAGAGGGTGTAGTCAGTGAGAGACAGAGACTGAATCCAGAGGGTGTAGTCAGTGAGAGAGAGACTGAATCCAGAGGGTGTAGTCAGTGAGAGACAGAGACTGAATCCAGAGGGTGTAGTCAGTGAGAGAGAGAGACTGAATCCAGAGGGTGTAGTCAGTGAGAGAGAGAGAGACTGAATCCAGAGGATGTAGTCAGTGAGAGAGAGAGACTGAATACAGAGGGTGTAGTCAGTGAGAGACAGAGACTGAATCCAGAGGGTGTAGTCAGTGAGAGAGAGAGAGACTGAATCCAGAGGATGTAGTCAGTGAGAGAGAGAGACTGAATACAGAGGGTGTAGTCAGTGAGAGACAGAGACTGAATAGAGAGGGTGTAGTCAGTGAGAGACAGAGACTGAATCCATAGGGTGTAGTCAGTGAGAGACAGAGACTGAATACAGAGGGTGTAGTCAGTGAGAGAGACAGAGACTGAATACAGAGGGTGTAGTCAGTGAGAGAGAGAGAGAGACTGAATACAGAGGGTGTAGTCAGTGAGAGACAGAGACTGAATCCAGAGGGTACAGTCAGTAAGAGAGAGAGACTGAATCCAGAGGGTGTAGTCAGTGAGAGAGAGAGACTGAATACAGAGGGTGTAGTCAGTGAGAGAGAGACTGAATACAGAGGGTGTAGTCAGTGAGAGAGACACAGACTGAATACAGAGGGTGTAGTCAGTGAGAGACAGAGACTGAATACAGAGGGTGTAGTCAGTGAGAGAGAGACTGAATCCAGAGGGTGTAGTCAGTGAGAGAGAGAGACTGAATACAGAGGGTGTAGTCAGTGAGAGAGAGAGAGACTGAATCCAGAGGATGTAGTCAGTGAGAGACAGAGACTGAATACAGAGGGTGTAGTCAGTGAGAGAGAGACTGAATCCAGAGGGTGTAGTCAGTGAGAGAGAGAGAGACTGAATCCAGAGGATGTAGTCAGTGAGAGACAGAGACTGAATACAGAGGGTGTAGTCAGTGAGAGAGACAGAGACTGAATACAGAGGGTGTAGTCAGTGAGAGACAGAGACTGAATCCAGAGGGTGTAGTCAGTGAGGGACAGAGACTGAATACAGAGGGTGTAGTCAGTGAGAGAGAGAGACTGAATCCAGAGGGTGTAGTCAGTGAGAGAGAGAGACTGAATACAGAGGGTGTAGTCAGTGAGAGACAGAGACTGAATCCAGAGGGTGTAGTCAGTGAGAGAGAGAGACTGAATACAGAGGGTGTAGTCAGTGAGAGACAGAGACTGAATACAGAGGGTGTAGTCAGTGAGAGAGAGACTGAATCCAGAGGGTGTAGTCAGTGAGAGAGAGACTGAATCCAGAGGGTGTAGTCAGTGAGAGAGAGAGACTGAATACAGAGGGTGTAGTCAGTGAGAGACAGAGACTGAATCCAGAGGGTGTAGTCAGTGAGAGACAGAGACTGAATCCAGAGGGTGTAGTCAGTGAGAGACAGAGACTGAATCCAGAGGGTGTAGTCAGTGAGAGAGAGAGAGACTGAATCCAGAGGATGTAGTCAGTGAGAGAGAGAGACTGAATACAGAGGGTGTAGTCAGTGAGAGACAGAGACTGAATCCAGAGGGTGTAGTCAGTGAGAGAGAGAGAGACTGAATACAGAGGGTGTAGTCAGTGAGAGACAGAGACTGAATACAGAGGGTGTAGTCAGTGAGAGACAGAGACTGAATAGAGAGGGTGTAGTCAGTGAGAGACAGAGACTGAATCCAGAGGGTGTAGTCAGTGAGAGACAGAGACTGAATACAGAGGGTGTAGTCAGTGAGAGAGACAGAGACTGAATCCAGAGGGTGTAGTCAGTGAGAGACAGAGACTGAATCCAGAGGGTGTAGTCAGTGAGAGAGAGAGACTGAATCCAGAGGGTGTAGTCAGTGAGAGACAGAGACTGAATCCAGAGGGTGTAGTCAGTGAGAGAGACAGTGACTGAATCCAGAGGGTGTAGTCAGTGAGAGACAGAAACTGAATTCAGAGGGTGTAGTCAGTGAGAGAGACAGAGACTGAATCCAGAGGGTGTAGTCAGTGAGAGAGAGACTGAATCCAGAGGGTGTAGTCAGTGAGAGACAGAGACTGAATCCAGAGGGTGTAGTCAGTGAGAGAGAGAGACTGAATCCAGAGGGTGTAGTCAGTGAGAGAGAGAGAGACTGAATCCAGAGGATGTAGTCAGTGAGAGAGAGAGACTGAATACAGAGGGTGTAGTCAGTGAGAGACAGAGACTGAATACAGAGGGTGTAGTCAGTGAGAGAGAGACTGAATACAGAGGGTGTAGTCAGTGAGAGAGACAGAGACTGAATACAGAGGGTGTAGTCAGTGAGAGACAGAGACTGAATCCAGAGGGTGTAGTCAGTGAGAGAGAGAGAGACTGAATCCAGAGGATGTAGTCAGTGAGAGAGAGAGACTGAATACAGAGGGTGTAGTCAGTGAGAGACAGAGACTGAATAGAGAGGGTGTAGTCAGTGAGAGACAGAGACTGAATCCATAGGGTGTAGTCAGTGAGAGACAGAGACTGAATACAGAGGGTGTAGTCAGTGAGAGAGACAGAGACTGAATACAGAGGGTGTAGTCAGTGAGAGAGAGAGAGAGACTGAATACAGAGGGTGTAGTCAGTGAGAGACAGAGACTGAATCCAGAGGGTACAGTCAGTAAGAGAGAGAGACTGAATCCAGAGGGTGTAGTCAGTGAGAGAGAGAGACTGAATACAGAGGGTGTAGTCAGTGAGAGAGAGACTGAATACAGAGGGTGTAGTCAGTGAGAGAGACACAGACTGAATACAGAGGGTGTAGTCAGTGAGAGACAGAGACTGAATACAGAGGGTGTAGTCAGTGAGAGAGAGACTGAATCCAGAGGGTGTAGTCAGTGAGAGAGAGAGACTGAATACAGAGGGTGTAGTCAGTGAGAGAGAGAGAGACTGAATCCAGAGGATGTAGTCAGTGAGAGACAGAGACTGAATCCAGAGGGTGTAGTCAGTGAGAGAGAGACTGAATCCAGAGGGTGTAGTCAGTGAGAGAGAGAGAGACTGAATCCAGAGGATGTAGTCAGTGAGAGACAGAGACTGAATACAGAGGGTGTAGTCAGTGAGAGAGACAGAGACTGAATACAGAGGGTGTAGTCAGTGAGAGACAGAGACTGAATCCAGAGGGTGTAGTCAGTGAGGGACAGAGACTGAATACAGAGGGTGTAGTCAGTGAGAGAGAGAGACTGAATCCAGAGGGTGTAGTCAGTGAGAGAGAGAGACTGAATACAGAGGGTGTAGTCAGTGAGAGACAGAGACTGAATCCAGAGGGTGTAGTCAGTGAGAGAGAGAGACTGAATACAGAGGGTGTAGTCAGTGAGAGACAGAGACTGAATACAGAGGGTGTAGTCAGTGAGAGAGAGACTGAATCCAGAGGGTGTAGTCAGTGAGAGAGAGACTGAATCCAGAGGGTGTAGTCAGTGAGAGAGAGAGACTGAATACAGAGGGTGTAGTCAGTGAGAGACAGAGACTGAATCCAGAGGGTGTAGTCAGTGAGAGACAGAGACTGAATCCAGAGGGTGTAGTCAGTGAGAGACAGAGACTGAATCCAGAGGGTGTAGTCAGTGAGAGAGAGAGACTGAATCCAGAGGGTGTAGTCAGTGAGAGAGAGAGACTGAATCCAGAGGGTGTAGTCAGTGAGAGAGAGAGAGACTGAATACAGAGGGTGTAGTCAGTGAGAGAGAGAGAGACTGAATCCAGAGGATGTAGTCAGTGAGAGAGAGAGACTGAATACAGAGGGTGTAGTCAGTGAGAGACAGAGACTGAATCCAGAGGGTGTAGTCAGTGAGAGAGAGAGAGACTGAATACAGAGGGTGTAGTCAGTGAGAGACAGAGACTGAATACAGAGGGTGTAGTCAGTGAGAGACAGAGACTGAATAGAGAGGGTGTAGTCAGTGAGAGACAGAGACTGAATCCAGAGGGTGTAGTCAGTGAGAGACAGAGACTGAATACAGAGGGTGTAGTCAGTGAGAGAGACAGAGACTGAATCCAGAGGGTGTAGTCAGTGAGAGACAGAGACTGAATCCAGAGGGTGTAGTCAGTGAGAGAGAGAGACTGAATCCAGAGGGTGTAGTCAGTGAGAGACAGAGACTGAATCCAGAGGGTGTAGTCAGTGAGAGAGACAGTGACTGAATCCAGAGGGTGTAGTCAGTGAGAGACAGAAACTGAATTCAGAGGGTGTAGTCAGTGAGAGAGACAGAGACTGAATCCAGAGGGTGTAGTCAGTGAGAGAGACAGAGACTGAATCCAGAGGGTGTAGTCAGTGAGAGAGACAGAGACTGAATCCAGAGGGTGTAGTCAGTGAGAGACAGAGACTGAATCCAGAGGGTGTAGTCAGTGAGAGAGACAGAGACTGAATCCAGAGGGTGTAGTCAGTGAGAGACAGAGACTGAATCCAGAGGGTGTAGTCAGTGAGAGAGACAGAGACTGAATCCAGAGGGTGTAGTCAGTGAGAGACAGAGACTGAATACAGAGGGTGTAGTCAGTGTGAGAGAGAGACAGAGACTGAGACTGAATACAGAAGGTGTAGTCAGTGAGAGAGAGAGACTGAATCCAGAGGGTGTAGTAAGTGAGAGAGAGAGACTGAATCCAGAGGGTGTAGTCAGTGAGAGAGAGAGACTGAATCCAGAGGGTGTAGTCAGTGAGAGAGACAGAGACTGAATACAGAGGGTGTAGTCAGTGAGAGAGAGAGACTGAATCCAGAGGGTGTAGTCAGTGAGAGAGAGAGACTGAATACAGAGGGTGTAGTCAGTGAGAGACAGAGACTGAATCCAGAGGGTGTAGTCAGTGAGAGAGAGAGACTGAATCCAGAGGGTGTAGTCAGTGAGAGACAGAGACTGAATCCAGAGGGTGTAGTCAGTGAGAGAGAGACTGAATCCAGAGGGTGTAGTCAGTGAGAGACAGAGACTGAATCCAGAGGGTGTAGTCAGTGAGAGAGAGAGACTGAATCCAGAGGGTGTAGTCAGTGAGAGAGAGAGAGACTGAATCCAGAGGATGTAGTCAGTGAGAGAGAGAGACTGAATACAGAGGGTGTAGTCAGTGAGAGACAGAGACTGAATCCAGAGGGTGTAGTCAGTGAGAGAGAGAGAGACTGAATCCATAGGGTGTAGTCAGTGAGAGACAGAGACTGAATACAGAGGGTGTAGTCAGTGAGAGACAGAGACTGAATCCAGAGGGTACAGTCAGTAAGAGAGAGAGACTGAATCCAGAGGGTGTAGTCAGTGAGAGAGAGAGACTGAATACAGAGGGTGTAGTCAGTGAGAGAGAGACTGAATACAGAGGGTGTAGTCAGTGAGAGAGACAGAGACTGAATACAGAGGGTGTAGTCAGTGAGAGAGAGACTGAATCCAGAGGGTGTAGTCAGTGAGAGACAGAGACTGAATCCAGAGGGTGTAGTCAGTGAGAGAGAGAGACTGAATACAGAGGGTGTAGTCAGTGAGAGAGAGAGAGACTGAATCCAGAGGATGTAGTCAGTGAGAGACAGAGACTGAATACAGAGGGTGTAGTCAGTGAGAGAGACAGAGACTGAATACAGAGGGTGTGGTCAGTGAGAGAGAGACTGAATCCAGAGGGTGTAGTCAGTGAGGGACAGAGACTGAATCCAGAGGGTGTAGTCAGTGAGAGAGAGACTGAATACAGAGGGTGTAGTCAGTGAGAGAGACAGAGACTGAATACAGAGGGTGTAGTCAGTGAGAGAGAGACTGAATCCAGAGGGTGTAGTCAGTGAGAGACAGAGACTGAATCCAGAGGGTGTAGTCAGTGAGAGAGAGAGACTGAATACAGAGGGTGTAGTCAGTGAGAGAGAGAGAGACTGAATCCAGAGGATGTAGTCAGTGAGAGACAGAGACTGAATACAGAGGGTGTAGTCAGTGAGAGAGACAGAGACTGAATACAGAGGGTGTGGTCAGTGAGAGAGAGACTGAATCCAGAGGGTGTAGTCAGTGAGAGAGAGAGACTGAATCCAGAGGGTGTAGTCAGTGAGAGACAGAGACTGAATCCAGAGGGTGTAGTCAGTGAGAGAGAGAGACTGAATACAGAGGGTGTAGTCAGTGAGAGACAGAGACTGAATCCAGAGGGTGTAGTCAGTGAGAGAGAGACTGAATACAGAGGGTGTAGTCAGTGAGAGAGAGAGACTGAATACAGAGGGTGTAGTCAGTGAGAGACAGAGACTGAATCCAGAGGGTGTAGTCAGTGAGAGACAGAGACTGAATCCAGAGGGTGTAGTCAGTGAGAGACAGAGACTGAATCCAGAGGGTGTAGTCAGTGAGAGAGAGAGAGACTGAATCCAGAGGATGTAGTCAGTGAGAGAGAGAGACTGAATACAGAGGGTGTAGTCAGTGAGAGACAGAGACTGAATCCAGAGGGTGTAGTCAGTGAGAGAGAGAGAGACTGAATACAGAGGGTGTAGTCAGTGAGAGACAGAGACTGAATACAGAGGGTGTAGTCAGTGAGAGACAGAGACTGAATAGAGAGGGTGTAGTCAGTGAGAGAGACAGAGACTGAATACAGAGGGTGTGGTCAGTGAGAGACAGAGACTGAATACAGAGGGTGTAGTCAGTGAGAGACAGAGACTGAATCCAGAGGGTGTAGTCAGTGAGAGAGACAGAGACTGAATCCAGAGGGTGTAGTCAGTGAGAGACAGAGACTGAATACAGAGGGTGTAGTCAGTGAGAGACAGAGACTGAATACAGAGGGTGTAGTCAGTGAGAGACAGAGACTGAATCCAGAGGGTGTAGTCAGTGAGAGACAGAGAGAGACTGAATACAGAGGGTGTAGTCAGTGAGAGACAGAGACTGAATCCAGAGGGTGCAGTCAGTAAGATAGAGAGACTGAATCCAGAGGGTGTAGTCAGTGAGAGAGAGACTGAATCCAGAGGGTGTAGTCAGTGAGCGAGAGAGACTGAATACAGAGGGTGTAGTCAGTGAGAGAGAGAGAGACTGAATCCAGAGGGTGTAGTCAGTGAGAGACAGAGACTGAATACAGAGGGTGTAGTCAGTGAGAGAGAGACTGAATCCAGAGGGTGTAGTCAGTGAGAGAGAGAGACTGAATACAGAGGGTGTAGTCAGTGAGAGAGACAGAGACTGAATACAGAGGGTGTGGTCAGTGAGAGAGAGAGACTGAATCCAGAGGGTGTAGTCAGTGAGAGAGAGAGAGACTGAATCCAGAGGGTGTAGTCAGTGTGAGAGAGAGAGACAGAGACTGAATACAGAGGGTGCAGTCAGTGAGAGAGAGAGACTGAATCCAGAGGGTGTAGTAAGTGAGAGAGAGAGACTGAATCCAGAGGGTGTAGTAAGTGAGAGAGAGAGACTGAATCCAGAGGGTGTAGTCAGTGAGAGAGAGAGGCTGAATCCAGAGGGATTAGTCAGTGAGAGAGTCAGAGACTGAATACAGAGGGTGTAGTCAGTGAGAGAGAGAGACTGAATTCAGAGGGTGTAGTCAGTGGGAGACAGAGACTGAATACAGAGGGTGTAGTCAGTGAGAGAGAGACTGAATCCAGAGGTTGTAGTCAGTGAGAGAGACAGAGACTGAATACAGAGGGTGTAGTCAGTGAGAGACAGAGACTGAATACAGAGGGTGTAGTCAGTGAGAGAGAGACTGAATCCAGAGGGTGTAGTCAGTGAGAGAGAGAGAGACTGAATCCAGAGGGTGTAGTCAGTGAGAGAGAGAGACTGAATACAGAGGGTGTAGTCAGTGAGAGACAGAGACTGAATCCAGTGGGTGTAGTAAGTGAGAGAGAGAGAGACTGAATACAGAGGGTGTAGTCAGTGAGAGACAGAGACTGAATACAGAGGGTGTAGTCAGTGAGAGACAGAGACTGAATCCAGAGGGTGTAGTCAGTGAGAGACAGAGACTGAATACAGAGGGTGTAGTCAGTGAGAGACAGAGACTGAATCCAGAGGGTGTAGTCAGTAAGAGAGAGAGACTGAATCCAGAGGGTGTAGTCAGTGAGAGAGAGAGACTGAATACAGAGGGTGTAGTCAGTGAGAGAGAGACTGAATACAGAGGGTGTAGTCAGTGAGAGAGACAGAGACTGAATACAGAGGGTGTAGTCAGTGAGAGACAGAGACTGAATCCAGAGGGTGTAGTCAGTGAGAGAGACAGAGACTGAATCCAGAGGGTGTAGTCAGTGAGAGAGAGAGACTGAATACAGAGGGTGTAGTCAGTGAGAGAGAGAGAGACTGAATCCAGAGGGTGTAGTCAGTGAGAGACAGAGACTGAATACAGAGGGTGTAGTCAGTGAGAGAGACAGAGACTGAATACAGAGGGTGTGGTCAGTGACAGACAGAGACTGAATACAGAGGGTGTAGTCAGTGAGAGACAGAGACTGAACCCAGAGGGTGTAGTCAGTGAGAGACAGTGACTGAATCCAGAGGGTGTAGTCAGTGAGAGACAGAGACTGAATCCAGAGGGTGTAGTCAGTGAGAGACAGAGACTGAATCCAGAGGGTGTAGTCAGTGAGAGAGAGAGACTGAATACAGAGGGTGTAGTCAGTGAGAGAGAGACTGAATACAGAGGGTGTAGTCAGTGAGGGACAGAGACTGAATACAGAGGGTGTAGTCAGTGAGAGACAGAGACTGAATACAGAGGGTGTAGTCAGTGAGGGACAGAGACTGAATACAGAGGGTGTAGTCAGTGAGAGACAGAGACTGAATACAGAGGGTGTAGTCAGTGAGAGAGACAGAGACTGAATACAGAGGGTGTAGTCAGTGAGAGACAGAGACTGAATACAGAGGGTGTAGTCAGTAAGAGAGAGAGACTGAATCCAGAGGGTGTCGTCAGTGAGAGAGAGAGACTGAATACAGATGGTGTAGTCAGTGAGAGAGAGACTGAATACAGAGGGTGTAGTCAGTGAGAGAGACAGAGACTGAATACAGAGGGTGTAGTCAGTGAGAGACAGAGACTGAATACAGAGGGTGTAGTCAGTGAGAGAGAGACTGAATCCAGAGGGTGTAGTCAGTGAGAGAGAGAGAGACTGAATCCAGAGGGTGTAGCCAGTGAGAGACAGAGACTGAATACAGAGGGTGTAGTCAGTGAGAGAGAGACTGAATCCAGAGGGTGTAGTCAGTGAGAGAGAGAGAGACTGAATCCAGAGGATGTAGTCAGTGAGAGACAGAGACTGAATACAGAGGGTGTAGTCAGTGAGAGAGACAGAGACTGAATACAGAGGGTGTGGTCAGTGAGAGACAGAGACTGAATACAGAGGGTGTAGTCAGTGAGAGACAGAGACTGAATCCAGAGGGTGTAGTCAGTGAGAGACAGAGACTGAATCCAGTGGGTGTAGTCAGTGAGAGACAGAGACTGAATCCAGAGGGTGTAGTCAGTGAGAGACAGAGACTGAATACAGAGGGTGTAGTCAGTGTGAGAGAGAGAGACAGAGACTGAAGACAGAGGGTGTAGTCAGTGAGAGAGAGAGACTGAATCCAGAGGGTGTAGTAAGTGAGAGAGAGAGACTGAATCCAGAGGGTGTAGTCAGTGAGAGAGAGAGACTGAATCCAGAGGGATTAGTCAGTGAGAGAGACAGAGACTGAATACAGAGGGTGTAGTCAGTGAGAGAGAGAGACTGAATTCAGGGGGTGTAGTCAGTGAGAGACAGAGACTGAATACAGAGGGTGTAGTCAGTGAGAGAGAGACTGAATCCAGAGGTTGTAGTCAGTGAGAGACAGAGACTGAATCCAGAGGGTGTAGTCAGTGAGAGAGAGAGACTGAATACAGATGGTGTAGTCAGTGAGAGACAGAGACTGAATCCAGAGGGTGTAGTCAGTGAGAGAGACAGAGACTGAATACAGAGGGTGTTGTCAGTGAGAGAGAGACTGAATCCAGAGGGTGTAGTCAGTGAGAGAGAGACTGAATCCAGAGGGTGTAGTCAGTGAGAGAGAGAGACTGAATACAGAGGGTGTAGTCAGTGAGAGACAGAGACTGAATACAGTGGGTGTAGTCAGTGAGAGAGACAGAGACTGAATACAGAGGGTGTAGTCAGTGAGAGAGAGACTGAATCCAGAGGGTGTAGTCAGTGAGAGAGAGACTGAATCCAGAGGGTGTAGTCAGTGAGAGAGAGAGACTGAATACAGAGGGTGTAGTCAGTGAGAGAGAGAGAGACTGAATCCAGAGGGTGTAGTCAGTGAGAGACAGAGACTGAATACAGAGGGTGTAGTCAGTGAGAGAGAGACTGAATCCAGAGGGTGTAGTCAGTGAGAGAGAGACTGAATCCAGAGGGTGTAGTCAGTGAGAGAGAGAGACTGAATACAGAGGGTGTAGTCAGTGAGAGAGAGAGACTGAATACAGAGGGTGTAGTCAGTGAGAGAGACAGAGACTGAATACAGAGGGTGTGGTCAGTGAGAGACAGAGACTGAATACAGAGGGTGTAGTCAGTGAGAGACAGAGACTGAATCCAGAGGGTGTAGTCAGTGAGAGAGACAGAGACTGAATCCAGAGGGTGTAGTCAGTGAGAGAGAGAGACTGAATCCAGAGGGTGTAGTCAGTGAGAGACAGAGACTGAATCCAGAGGGTGTAGTCAGTGAGAGACAGAGACTGAATCCAGAGGGTGTGGTCAGTGAGAGACAGAGACTGAATACAGAGGGTGTAGTCAGTGAGAGACAGAGACTGAATCCAGAGGGTGTAGTCAGTGAGAGAGACAGAGACTGAATCCAGAGGGTGTAGTCAGTGAGAGACAGAGACTGAATCCAGAGGGTGTAGTTAGTCTGAGAGAGAGACTGAATACAGAGGATGTAGTCAGTGAGAGAGAGAGAGAGACTGAATACAGAGGGTGTAGTCAGTGAGAGAGAGAGAGACTGAATCCAGAGGGTGTAGTCAGTGAGAGAGACAGAGACTGAATCCAGAGGGTGTAGTCAGTGAGAGAGAGAGAGAGAGAGACTGAATCCAGAGGGTGTAGTCAGTGAGAGACAGAGACTGAATCCAGAGGGTGTAGTCAGTGAGAGAGACAGAGACTGAATACAGAGGGTGTAGTCAGTGAGAGAGACAGAGACTGAATCCAGAGGTTGTAGTCAGTGAGAGAGAGAGACTGAATCCAGAGGGTGTAGTCAGTGAGAGAGACAGAGACTGAATCCAGAGGGTGTAGTCAGTGAGAGAGAGAGACTGAATCCAGAGGGTGTAGTCAGTGAGAGAGACAGAGACTGAATCCAGAGGGTGTAGTCAGTGAGAGAGACAGAGACTGAATCCAGAGGGTGTAGTCAGTGAGAGACAGAGACTGAATCCAGAGGGTGTAGTCAGTGAGAGAGACAGAGACTGAATACAGAGGTTGTAGTCAGTGAGAGACAGAGCCTGAATACAGAGGGTGTAGTCAGTGAGAGAGACAGAGACTGAATCCAGAGGGTGTAGTCAGTGAGAGACAGAGACTGTATCCAGAGGGTGTAGTCAGTGAGAGACACAGAGACTGAATCCATAGGGTGTAGTCAGTGAGAGACAGAGACTGAATCCAGAGGGTGTAGTCAGTGAGAGAGACAGAGACTGAATCCAGAGGGTGTAGTCAGTGAGAGAGACAGAGACTGAATACAGAGGGTGTAGTCAGTGAGAGACAGAGACTGAATACAGAGGGTGTAGTCAGTGAGAGAGACAGAGACTGAATCCAGAGGGTGTAGTCAGTGAGAGACAGAGACTGAATCCAGAGGGTGTAGTCAGTGAGAGAGACAGAGACTGAATCCAGAGGGTGTAGTCAGTGAGAGAGACAGAGACTGAATCCAGAGGGTGTAGTCAGTGAGAGACAGAGACTGAATACAGAGGGTGTAGTCAGTGAGAGACAGAGACTGAATCCAGAGGGAGTAGTCATTGAGAGAGAGAGACTGAATACAGAGGATGTAGTCAGTGAGAGACAGAGACTGAATCCAGAGGGTGTTGTCAGTGAGAGAGACAGAGACTGAATACAGAGGGTGTAGTCAGTGAGAGAGAGAGACTGAATACAGAGGGTGTAGTCAGTGAGAGAGACAGAGACTGAATACAGAGGGTGTGGTCAGTGAGAGACAGAGAATGAATACAGAGGGTGTAGTCAGTGAGAGACAGAGACTGAATCCAGAGGGTGTAGTCAGTGAGAGAGACAGAGACTGAATCCAGAGGGTGTAGTCAGTGAGAGACAGAGACTGAATCCAGAGGGTGTAGTCAGTGAGAGACAGAGACTGAATCCAGAGGGTGTAGTCAGTCTGAGAGAGAGACTGAATACAGAGGATGTAGTCAGTGAGAGAGAGAGAGAGACTGAATACAGAGGGTGTAGTCAGTGAGAGAGAGAGAGACTGAATCCAGAGGGTGTAGTCAGTGAGAGAGACAGAGACTGAATCCAGAGGGTGTAGTCAGTGAGAGAGAGAGAGAGAGAGACTGAATCCAGAGGGTGTAGTCAGTGAGAGACAGAGACTGAATCCAGAGGGTGTAGTCAGTGAGAGAGACAGAGACTGAATCCAGAGGGTGTAGTCAGTGAGAGAGACAGAGACTGAATCCAGAGGTTGTAGTCAGTGAGAGAGAGAGACTGAATCCAGAGGGTGTAGTCAGTGAGAGAGACAGAGACTGAATCCAGAGGGTGTAGTCAGTGAGAGAGAGAGACTGAATCCAGAGGGTGTAGTCAGTGAGAGAGACAGAGACTGAATCCAGAGGGTGTAGTCAGTGAGAGAGACAGAGACTGAATCCAGAGGGTGTAGTCAGTGAGAGACAGAGACTGAATCCAGAGGGTGTAGTCAGTGAGAGAGACAGAGACTGAATACAGAGGTTGTAGTCAGTGAGAGACAGAGCCTGAATACAGAGGTTGTAGTCAGTGAGAGACAGAGCCTGAATCCAGAGGGTGTAGTCAGTGAGAGACAGAGGGTGTAGTCAGTGAGAGACAGAGACTGAATCCAGAGGGTGTAGTCAGTGAGAGAGACAGAGACTGAATACAGAGGGTGTAGTCAGTGAGAGAGAGAGACTGAATCCAGAGGGTGTAGTCAGTGAGAGAGACAGAGACTGAATACAGAGGGTGTGGTCAGTGAGAGACAGAGACTGAATACAGAGGTTGTAGTCAGTGAGAGACAGAGACTGAACCCAGAGGGTGTAGTCAGTGAGAGAGAGAGACTGAATCCAGAGGGTGTAGTCAGTGAGAGACAGAGACTGAATCCAGAGGGTGTAGTCAGTGAGAGACAGAGACTGAATCCAGAGGGTGTAGTCAGTGAGAGAGAGAGACTGAATACAGAGGGTGTAGTCAGTGAGAGAGAGAGACTGAATCCAGAGGGTGTAGTCAGTGAGAGAGAGACTGAATACAGAGGGTGTAGTCAGTGAGGGACAGAGACTGAATACAGAGGGTGTAGTCAGTGAGAGACAGAGACTGAATACAGAGGGTGTAGTCAGTGAGGGACAGAGACTGAATACAGAGGGTGTAGTCAGTGAGAGACAGAGACTGAATACAGAGGGTGTAGTCAGTGAGAGAGACAGAGACTGAATACAGAGGGTGTAGTCAGTGAGAGACAGAGACTGAATCCAGAGGGTGTAGTCAGTAAGAGAGAGAGACTGAATCCAGAGGGTGTAGTCAGTGAGAGAGAGAGACTGAATACAGAGGGTGTAGTCAGTGAGAGAGAGACTGAATACAGAGGGTGTAGTCAGTGAGAGAGACAGAGACTGAATACAGAGGGTGTAGTCAGTGAGAGACAGAGACTGAATACAGAGGGTGTAGTCAGTGAGAGAGAGAGAGACTGAATCCAGAGGGTGTAGTCAGTGAGAGACAGAGACTGAATACAGAGGGTGTAGTCAGTGAGAGAGAGACTGAATCCAGAGGGTGTAGTCAGTGACAGAGAGAGAGACTGAATCCAGAGGATGTAGTCAGTGAGAGACAGAGACTGAATACAGAGGGTGTAGTCAGTGAGAGACAGAGACTGAATCCAGAGGCTGTAGTCAGTGAGAGACAGAGACTGAATCCAGAGGGTGTAGTCAGTGAGAGACAGAGACTGAATCCAGAGGGTGTAGTCAGTGAGAGACAGAGACTGAATACAGAGGGTGTAGTCAGTGTGAGAGAGAGAGACAGAGACTGAAGACAGAGGGTGTAGTCAGTGAGAGAGAGAGACTGAATCCAGAGGGTGTAGTAAGTGAGAGAGAGAGACTGAATCCAGAGGGTGTAGTCAGTGAGAGAGAGAGACTGAATCCAGAGGGATTAGTCAGTGAGAGAGACAGAGACTGAATACAGAGGGTGTAGTCAGTGAGAGAGAGAGACTGAATTCAGAGGGTGTAGTCAGTGAGAGACAGAGACTGAATACAGAGGGTGTAGTCAGTGAGAGAGAGACTGAATTCAGAGGTTGTAGTCAGTGAGAGACAGAGACTGAATCCAGAGGGTGTAGTCAGTGAGAGAGAGAGACTGAATCCAGAGGGTGTAGTCAGTGAGAGAGACAGAGACTGAATACAGAGGGTGTTGTCAGTGAGAGAGAGACTGAATCCAGAGGGTGTAGTCAGTGAGAGAGAGACTGAATCCAGAGGGTGTAGTCAGTGAGAGAGAGACTGAATCCAGAGGGTGCAGTCAGTGAGAGACAGAGACTGAATACAGTGGGTGTAGTCAGTGAGAGAGAGACTGAATCCAGAGGGTGTAGTCAGTGAGAGAGAGAGACTGAATCCAGAGGGTGTAGTCAGTGAGAGACAGAGACTGAATCCAGAGGGTGTAGTCAGTGAGAGAGACAGAGACTGAATACAGAGGGTGTTGTCAGTGAGAGACAGAGACTGAATCCAGAGGGTGTAGTCAGTGAGAGAGAGAGACTGAATACAGAGGGTGTAGTCAGTGAGAGACAGAGACTGAATACAGTGGGTGTAGTCAGTGAGAGAGACAGAGGCTGAATACAGAGGGTGTAGTCAGTGAGAGACAGAGACTGAATACAGTGGGTGTAGTCAGTGAGAGACAGAGACTGAATACAGAGGGTGTAGTCAGTGAGAGAGAGACTGAATCCAGAGGGTGTAGTCAGTGAGAGACTGAGACTGAATCCAGAGGGTGTAGTCAGTGAGAGAGAGACTGAATCCAGAGGGTGTAGTCAGTGAGAGAGAGAGACTGAATACAGAGGGTGTAGTCAGTGAGAGAGAGAGAGACTGAATCCAGAGGGTGTAGTCAGTGAGAGACAGAGACTGAATACAGAGGGTGTAGTCAGTGAGAGAGAGACTGAATCCAGAGGGTGTAGTCAGTGAGAGAGAGAGACTGAATACAGAGGGTGTAGTCAGTGAGAGAGAGAGACTGAATACAGAGGGTGTAGTCAGTGAGAGAGACAGAGACTGAATACAGAGGGTGTGGTCAGTGAGAGACAGAGACTGAATACAGAGGGTGTAGTCAGTGAGAGACAGAGACTGAATCCAGAGGGTGTAGTCAGTGAGAGACAGAGACTGAATCCAGAGGGTGTAGTCAGTGAGAGACAGAGACTGAATCCAGAGGGTGTAGTCAGTGAGAGACAGAGACTGAATCCAGAGGGTGTAGTCAGTGAGAGACAGAGACTGAATCCAGAGGGTGTAGTCAGTCTGAGAGAGAGACTGAATACAGAGGATGTAGTCAGTGAGAGAGAGAGAGAGACTGAATACAGAGGGTGTAGTCAGTGAGAGACAGAGACTGAATCCAGAGGGTGTAGTCAGTGAGAGAGACAGAGACTGAATCCAGAGGGTGTAGTCAGTGAGAGAGAGAGAGAGAGAGACTGAATCCAGAGGGTGTAGTCAGTGAGAGACAGAGACTGAATCCAGAGGGTCTAGTCAGTGAGAGAGACAGAGACTGAATCCAGAGGGTGTAGTCAGTGAGAGAGACAGAGACTGAATCCAGAGGTTGTAGTCAGTGAGAGAGAGAGACTGAATCCAGAGGGTGTAGTCAGTGAGAGAGACAGAGACTGAATCCAGAGGGTGTAGTCAGTGAGAGACAGAGACTGAATCCAGAGGGTGTCGTCAGTGAGAGAGACAGAGACTGAATCCAGAGGGTGTAGTCAGTGAGAGAGACAGAGACTGAATCCAGAGGGTGTAGTCAGTGAGAGACAGAGACTGAATCCAGAGGGTGTAGTCAGTGAGAGGGACAGAGACTGAATACAGAGGGTGTAGTCAGTGAGAGACAGAGCCTGAATACAGAGGGTGTAGTCAGTGAGAGAGACAGAGACTGAATCCAGAGGGTGTAGTCAGTGAGAGACAGAGACTGTATCCAGAGGGTGTAGTCAGTGAGAGACACAGAGACTGAATCCATAGGGTGTAGTCAGTGAGAGACAGAGACTGAATCCAGAGGGTGTAGTCAGTGAGAGAGACAGAGACAGAATCCAGAGGGTGTAGTCAGTGAGAGAGACAGAGACTGAATACAGAGTGTGTAGTCAGTGAGAGACAGAGACTGAATACAGAGGGTGTAGTCAGTGAGAGACAGAGACTGAATACAGAGGGTGTAGTCAGTGAGAGACAGAGACTGAATCCAGAGGGAGTAGTCATTGAGAGAGAGAGACTGAATACAGAGGATGTAGTCAGTGAGAGACAGAGACTGAATCCAGAGGGTGTTGTCAGTGAGAGAGACAGAGATTGAATCCAGAGGGTGTAGTCATTGAGAGACAGAAACTGAATACAGAGGATGTAGTCAGTGAGAGAGAGAGAGACTGAATACAGAGGGTGTAGTCAGTGAGAGAGAGAGAGAGAGAGACTGAATACAGAGGGTGTAGTCAGTGAGAGTGAGAGAGACTGAATCCAGAGGGTGTAGTCAGTGAGAGACAGAGACTGAATACAGAGGGTGTAGTCAGTGAGAGAGTCAGAGACTGAATACAGAGGGTGTAGTCAGTGAGGGACAGAGACTGAATACAGTGGGTGTAGTCAATGAGAGACAGAGACTGAATACAGAGGGTGTAGTCAGTGAGAGACAGAGACTGAATCCAGAGGGTGTAGTCAGTGAGAGAGAGAGACTGAATACAGAGGATGTAGTCAGTGAGAGAGACAGAGACTGAATCCAGAGGGTGTAGTCAGTGAGAGACACAGAGACTGAATACAGAGGATGTAGTCAGTGAGAGAGAGAGACTGAATACAGAGGATGTAGTCAGTGAGAGAGAGAGAGAGACTGAATACAGAGGGTGTAGTCAGTGAGAGAGAGAGAGACTGAATCCAGAGGGTGTAGTCAGTGAGAGACAGAGACTGAATACAGAGGGTGTAGTCAGTGAGAGAGAGACTGAATCCAGAGGGTGTAGTCAGTGAGAGAGAGACTGAATCCAGAGGGTGTAGTCAGTGAGAGAGAGAGACTGAATACAGAGGGTGTAGTCAGTGAGAGAGAGAGACTGAATCCAGAGGGTGTAGTCAGTGAGAGAGAGAGACTGAATACAGAGGGTGTAGTCAGTGAGAGAGACAGAGACTGAATACAGAGGGTGTGGTCAGTGAGAGAGAGAGACTGAATACAGAGGGTGTAGTCAGTGAGAGAGACAGAGACTGAATACAGAGGGTGTAGTCAGTGAGAGAGACAGAGACTGAATCCAGAGGGTGTAGTCAGTGAGAGACAGAGACTGAATCCAGAGGGTGTAGTCAGTAAGAGAGAGAGACTGAATCCAGAGGGTGTAGTCAGTGAGAGAGAGAGACTGAATCCAGAGGGTGTAGTCAGTGAGAGACAGAGACTGAATCCAGAGGGTGTAGTCAGTCTGAGAGAGAGACTGAATACAGAGGATGTAGTCAGTGAGAGAGAGAGAGAGACTGAATACAGAGGGTGTAGTCAGTGAGAGAGAGAGAGGCTGAATCCAGAGGGTGTAGTCAGTGAGAGAGACAGAGACTGAATCCAGAGGGTGTAGTCAGTGAGAGAGAGAGAGAGAGAGACTGAATCCAGAGGGTGTAGTCAGTGAGAGACAGAGACTGAATCCAGAGGGTGTAGTCAGTGAGAGAGACAGAGACTGAATCCAGAGGGTGTAGTCAGTGAGAGAGACAGAGACTGAATCCAGAGGTTGTAGTCAGTGAGAGAGAGAGACTGAATCCAGAGGGTGTAGTCAGTGAGAGAGACAGAGACTGAATCCAGAGGGTGTAGTCAGTGAGAGACAGAGACTGAATCCAGAGGGTGTCGTCAGTGAGAGAGACAGAGACTGAATCCAGAGGGTGTAGTCAGTGAGAGAGACAGAGACTGAATCCAGAGGGTGTAGTCAGTGAGAGACAGAGACTGAATCCAGAGGGTGTAGTCAGTGAGAGGGACAGAGACTGAATACAGAGGGTGTAGTCAGTGAGAGACAGAGCCTGAATACAGAGGGTGTAGTCAGTGAGAGAGACAGAGACTGAATCCAGAGGGTGTAGTCAGTGAGAGACAGAGACTGTATCCAGAGGGTGTAGTCAGTGAGAGACACAGAGACTGAATCCATAGGGTGTAGTCAGTGAGAGACAGAGACTGAATCCAGAGGGTGTAGTCAGTGAGAGAGACAGAGACTGAATCCAGAGGGTGTAGTCAGTGAGAGAGACAGAGACTGAATACAGAGTGTGTAGTCAGTGAGAGACAGAGACTGAATACAGAGGGTGTAGTCAGTGAGAGACAGAGACTGAATACAGAGGGTGTAGTCAGTGAGAGACAGAGACTGAATCCAGAGGGAGTAGTCATTGAGAGAGAGAGACTGAATACAGAGGATGTAGTCAGTGAGAGACAGAGACTGAATCCAGAGGGTGTTGTCAGTGAGAGAGACAGAGATTGAATCCAGAGGGTGTAGTCATTGAGAGACAGAAACTGAATACAGAGGATGTAGTCAGTGAGAGAGAGAGAGACTGAATACAGAGGGTGTAGTCAGTGAGAGAGAGAGAGAGAGAGACTGAATACAGAGGGTGTAGTCAGTGAGAGTGAGAGAGACTGAATCCAGAGGGTGTAGTCAGTGAGAGACAGAGACTGAATACAGAGGGTGTAGTCAGTGAGAGAGTCAGAGACTGAATCCAGAGGGTGTAGTCAGTGAGGGACAGAGACTGAATACAGTGGGTGTAGTCAATGGGAGACAGAGACTGAATACAGAGGGTGTAGTCAGTGAGAGACAGAGACTGAATCCAGAGGGTGTAGTCAGTGAGAGAGAGAGACTGAATACAGAGGATGTAGTCAGTGAGAGAGACAGAGACTGAATCCAGAGGGTGTAGTCAGTGAAGAGACACAGAGACTGAATACAGAGGATGTAGTCAGTGAGAGAGAGAGACTGAATACAGAGGATGTAGTCAGTGAGAGAGAGAGAGAGACTGAATACAGAGGGTGTAGTCAGTGAGAGAGAGAGAGACTGAATCCAGAGGGTGTAGTCAGTGAGAGACAGAGACTGAATCCAGAGGGTGTAGTCAGTGAGAGAGACAGAGACTGAATCCAGAGGGTGTAGTCAGTGAGAGACAGAGACTGAATCCAGAGGGTGTAGTCAGTGAGAGAGACAGAGACTGAATCCAGAGGGTGTAGTCAGTGAGAGACACAGAGACTGAATCCAGAGGGTGTAGTCAGTGAGAGACAGAGACTGAATCCAGAGGGTGTAGTCAGTGAGAGAGACAGAGACTGAATCCAGAGGGTGTAGTTAGTGAGAGACAGAGACTGAATCCAGAGGGTGTAGTCAGTGAGAGAGAGAGACTGAATACAGAGGGTGTAGTCAGTGAGAGAGAGAGAGACTGAATACAGAGGGTGTAGTCAGTGAGAGAGACAAAGACTGAATACAGAGGGTGTAGTCAGTGAGAGACAGAGACTGAATACAGAGGGTGTAGTCAGTGAGAAAGACAGAGACTGAATCCAGAGGGTGTAGTCAGTGAGAGACAGAGACTGAATCCAGAGGGTGTAGTCAGTGAGAGAGAGAGACTGAATCCAGAGGGTGTAGTGAGTGAGAGAGACAGAGACTGAAACCAGTGGGTGTAGTCAGTGAGAGACTGAGACTGAATCCAGAGGGTGTAGTCAGTGAGAGAGACAGAGACTGAATCCAGAGGGTGTAGTCAGTGAGAGAGAGAGACTGAATACAGAGGGTGTAGTCAGTGAGAGAGAGAGAGACTAAATCCAGAGGGTGTAGTCAGTGAGAGACAGAGACTGAATACAGAGGGTGTAGTCAGTGAGAGAGAGAGACTGAATACAGAGGGTGTAGTCAGTGAGAGAGAGAGACTGAATACAGAGGGTGTAGTCAGTGAGAGAGAGAGACTGAATCCAGATGGTGTAGTCAGTGAGAGAGAGAGACTGAATACAGAGGGTGTAGTCAGTGAGAGAGAGAGACTGAATCCAGAGGGTGTAGTCAGTGAGAGAGAGAGACTGAATACAGAGGGTGTAGTCAGTGAGAGACTGAGACTGAATACAGAGGGTGTAGTCAGTGAGAGAGACAGAGACTGAATCCAGAGGGTGTAGTCAGTGAGAGACTGAGACTGAATACAGAGGGTGTAGTCAGTGAGAGACTGAGACTGAATCCAGAGGGTGTAGTCAGTGAGAGACTGAGACTGAATCCAGAGGGTGTAGTCAGTGAGAGAGACAGAGACTGAATACAGAGGGTGTAGTCAGTGAGAGAGAGAGACTGAATACAGAGGGTGTAGTCAGTGAGAGAGAGAGACTGAATACAGAGGGTGTAGTCAGTGAGAGAGACAGAGACTGAATGCAGAGGGTGTAGTCAGTGAGAGAGACAGAGACTGAATGCAGAGGGTGTAGTCAGTGAGAGAGAGACTGAATCCAGAGGGTGTAGTCAGTGAGAGACAGAGACTGAATACAGACGGTGTAGTCAGTGAGAGACAGAGACTGAATACAGAGGGTGTAGTCAGTGAGAGACAGAGACTGAATCCAGAGGGTGTAGTCAGTGAGAGACAGAGACTGAATCCAGAGGGTGTAGTCTGTGAGAGACAGAGACTGAATCCAGAGGGTGTAGTCAGTGAGAGAGAGAGACTGAATCCAAAGGGTTTGTCAGTGAGAGAGAGAGACTGAATACAGAGGGTGTAGTCAGTGAGAGAGAGACTGAATACAGAGGGTGTAGTCAGTGAGAGAGACAGAGACTGAATCCAGAGGGTGTAGTCAGTGAGAGACAGAGACTGAATCCAGAGGGTGTAGTCAGTGAGAGACAGAGACTGAATCCAGAGGGTGTAGTCAGTGAGAGAGAGCGACTGAATCCAGAGGGTGTAGTCAGTGAGAGAGACAGAGACTGAATCCAGAGGGTGTAGTCAGTGAGAGAGAGAGAGAGAGAGAGACTGAATACAGAGGGTGTAGTCAGTGAGAGAGACAGAGACTGAATCCAGAGGGTGTAGTCAGTGAGAGAGAGAGACTGAATACAGAGGGTGTAGTCAGTGAGAGACAGAGACTGAATACAGAGGGTGTAGTCAGTGATAGACAGAGACTGAATCCAGAGGGTGTAGTCAGTGAGAGACAGAGACTGAATCCAGAGGGTGTAGTCAGTGAGAGACAGAGACTGAATACAGAGGGTGTAGTCAGTGAGAGAGACAGAGACTGAATCCAGAGGGTGTAGTCAGTGAGAGAGAGAGAGAGAGAGAGACTGAATCCAGAGGGTGTAGTCAGTGAGAGAGACAGAGACTGAATCCAGAGGGTGTAGTCAGTGAGAGACAGAGACTGAATACAGAGGGTGTAGTCAGTGAGAGAGAGCGACTGAATCCAGAGGGTGTAGTCAGTGAGAGAGACAGAGACTGAATCCAGAGGGTGTAGTCAGTGAGAGAGACAGAGACTGAATCCAGAGGGTGTAGTCAGTGAGAGAGAGAGAGAGAGAGAGACTGAATACAGAGGGTGTAGTCAGTGAGAGAGGGAGAGAGACAGAATACAGAGGGTGTAGTCAGTGAGACAGACAGAGACTGAATCCAGAGGGTGTAGTCAGTGAGAGAGAGAGACTGAATACAGAGGGTGTAGTCAGTGAGAGACAGAGACTGAATCCAGAGGGTGTAGTCAGTGACAGAGACAGAGACTGAATCCAGAGGGTGTAGTCAGTGAGAGACAGAGACTGAATCCAGAGGGGGTAGTCACTGAGAGAGAGAGACTGAATACAGAGGCTGTAGTCAGTGAGAGAGACAGAGACTGAATACAGAGGGTGTAGTCAGTGATAGACAGAGACTGAATAGAGAGGGTGTAGTCAGTGAGAGAGACAGAGACTGAATACAGAGGGTGTAGTCAGTGAGAGAGACAAAGACTGAATACAGAGGGTGTAGTCAGTGAGAGACAGAGACTTAATACAGAGGGTGTAGTCAGTGACAAAGACAGAGACTGAATCCAGAGGGTGTAGTCAGTGAGAGACACAGAGACTGAATACAGAGGATGTAGTCAGTGAGAGAGAGAGACTGAATACAGAGGATGTAGTCAGTGAGAGAGAGAGAGAGACTGAATACAGAGGGTGTAGTCAGTGAGAGAGAGAGAGACTGAATCCAGAGGGTGTAGTCAGTGAGAGAGACAGAGACTGAATCCAGAGGGTGTAGTCAGTGAGAGACAGAGACTGAATCCAGAGGGTGTAGTCAGGGAGAGCGACAGAGACTGAATCCAGAGGGTGTAGTCAGTGAGAGACAGAGACTGAATCCAGAGGGTATAGTCAGTGAGAGAGACAGAGACTGAATCCAGATGGTGTAGTCAGTGAGAGGCAGAGACTGAATCCAGAAGGTGTCGTCAGTGAGAGAGACAGAGACTGAATACAGAGGGTGTAGTCAGTGAAAGACAGAGCCTGAATACAGAGGGTGTAGTCAGTGAGAGAGACAGAGACTGAATCCAGAGGGTGTACTCAGTGAGAGACAGAGACTGTATCCAGAGGGTGTAGTCAGTGAGAGACACAGAGACTGAATCCAGAGGGTGTAGTCAGTGAGAGAGACAGAGACTGAATCCAGAGGGTGTAGTCAGTGAGAGACAGAGACTGAATCCAGAGGGTGTAGTCAGTGAGAGAGACAGAGACTGAATACAGAGGGTGTGGTCAGTGAGAGACAGAGACTGAATACAGAGGGTGTAGTCAGTGAGAGAGAGAGAGACTGAATACAGAGGGTGTAGTCAGTGAGAGAGACAAAGACTGAATACAGAGGGTGTAGTCAGTGAGAGAGACAGAGACTGAATCCAGAGGGTGTAGTCAGTGAGAGACAGAGACTGAATCCAGAGGGTGTCGTCAGTGAGAGAGACAGAGACTGAATCCAGAGGGTGTAGTCAGTGAGAGAGACAGAGACTGAATCCAGAGGGTGTAGTCAGTGAGAGACAGAGACTGAATCCAGAGGGTGTAGTCAGTGAGAGGGACAGAGACTGAATACAGAGGGTGTAGTCAGTGAGAGACAGAGCCTGAATACAGAGGGTGTAGTCAGTGAGAGAGACAGAGACTGAATCCAGAGGGTGTAGTCAGTGAGAGACAGAGACTGTATCCAGAGGGTGTAGTCAGTGAGAGACACAGAGACTGAATCCATAGGGTGTAGTCAGTGAGAGACAGAGACTGAATCCAGAGGGTGTAGTCAGTGAGAGAGACAGAGACAGAATCCAGAGGGTGTAGTCAGTGAGAGAGACAGAGACTGAATACAGAGTGTGTAGTCAGTGAGAGACAGAGACTGAATACAGAGGGTGTAGTCAGTGAGAGACAGAGACTGAATACAGAGGGTGTAGTCAGTGAGAGACAGAGACTGAATCCAGAGGGAGTAGTCATTGAGAGAGAGAGACTGAATACAGAGGATGTAGTCAGTGAGAGACAGAGACTGAATCCAGAGGGTGTTGTCAGTGAGAGAGACAGAGATTGAATCCAGAGGGTGTAGTCATTGAGAGACAGAAACTGAATACAGAGGATGTAGTCAGTGAGAGAGAGAGAGACTGAATACAGAGGGTGTAGTCAGTGAGAGAGAGAGAGAGAGAGACTGAATACAGAGGGTGTAGTCAGTGAGAGTGAGAGAGACTGAATCCAGAGGGTGTAGTCAGTGAGAGACAGAGACTGAATACAGAGGGTGTAGTCAGTGAGAGAGTCAGAGACTGAATACAGAGGGTGTAGTCAGTGAGGGACAGAGACTGAATACAGTGGGTGTAGTCAATGAGAGACAGAGACTGAATACAGAGGGTGTAGTCAGTGAGAGACAGAGACTGAATCCAGAGGGTGTAGTCAGTGAGAGAGAGAGACTGAATACAGAGGATGTAGTCAGTGAGAGAGACAGAGACTGAATCCAGAGGGTGTAGTCAGTGAGAGACACAGAGACTGAATACAGAGGATGTAGTCAGTGAGAGAGAGAGACTGAATACAGAGGATGTAGTCAGTGAGAGAGAGAGAGAGACTGAATACAGAGGGTGTAGTCAGTGAGAGAGAGAGAGACTGAATCCAGAGGGTGTAGTCAGTGAGAGACAGAGACTGAATACAGAGGGTGTAGTCAGTGAGAGAGAGACTGAATCCAGAGGGTGTAGTCAGTGAGAGAGAGACTGAATCCAGAGGGTGTAGTCAGTGAGAGAGAGAGACTGAATACAGAGGGTGTAGTCAGTGAGAGAGAGAGACTGAATCCAGAGGGTGTAGTCAGTGAGAGAGAGAGACTGAATACAGAGGGTGTAGTCAGTGAGAGAGACAGAGACTGAATACAGAGGGTGTGGTCAGTGAGAGAGAGAGACTGAATACAGAGGGTGTAGTCAGTGAGAGAGACAGAGACTGAATACAGAGGGTGTAGTCAGTGAGAGAGACAGAGACTGAATCCAGAGGGTGTAGTCAGTGAGAGACAGAGACTGAATCCAGAGGGTGTAGTCAGTAAGAGAGAGAGACTGAATCCAGAGGGTGTAGTCAGTGAGAGAGAGAGACTGAATCCAGAGGGTGTAGTCAGTGAGAGACAGAGACTGAATCCAGAGGGTGTAGTCAGTCTGAGAGAGAGACTGAATACAGAGGATGTAGTCAGTGAGAGAGAGAGAGAGACTGAATACAGAGGGTGTAGTCAGTGAGAGAGAGAGAGGCTGAATCCAGAGGGTGTAGTCAGTGAGAGAGACAGAGACTGAATCCAGAGGGTGTAGTCAGTGAGAGAGAGAGAGAGAGAGACTGAATCCAGAGGGTGTAGTCAGTGAGAGACAGAGACTGAATCCAGAGGGTGTAGTCAGTGAGAGAGACAGAGACTGAATCCAGAGGGTGTAGTCAGTGAGAGAGACAGAGACTGAATCCAGAGGTTGTAGTCAGTGAGAGAGAGAGACTGAATCCAGAGGGTGTAGTCAGTGAGAGAGACAGAGACTGAATCCAGAGGGTGTAGTCAGTGAGAGACAGAGACTGAATCCAGAGGGTGTCGTCAGTGAGAGAGACAGAGACTGAATCCAGAGGGTGTAGTCAGTGAGAGAGACAGAGACTGAATCCAGAGGGTGTAGTCAGTGAGAGACAGAGACTGAATCCAGAGGGTGTAGTCAGTGAGAGGGACAGAGACTGAATACAGAGGGTGTAGTCAGTGAGAGACAGAGCCTGAATACAGAGGGTGTAGTCAGTGAGAGAGACAGAGACTGAATCCAGAGGGTGTAGTCAGTGAGAGACAGAGACTGTATCCAGAGGGTGTAGTCAGTGAGAGACACAGAGACTGAATCCATAGGGTGTAGTCAGTGAGAGACAGAGACTGAATCCAGAGGGTGTAGTCAGTGAGAGAGACAGAGACTGAATCCAGAGGGTGTAGTCAGTGAGAGACACAGAGACTGAATCCAGAGGGTGTAGTCAGTGAGAGACAGAGACTGAATCCAGAGGGTGTAGTCAGTGAGAGAGACAGAGACTGAATCCAGAGGGTGTAGTCAGTGAGAGAGACAGAGACTGAATACAGAGTGTGTAGTCAGTGAGAGACAGAGACTGAATACAGAGGGTGTAGTCAGTGAGAGACAGAGACTGAATACAGAGGGTGTAGTCAGTGAGAGACAGAGACTGAATCCAGAGGGAGTAGTCATTGAGAGAGAGAGACTGAATACAGAGGATGTAGTCAGTGAGAGACAGAGACTGAATCCAGAGGGTGTAGTCATTGAGAGACAGAAACTGAATACAGAGGATGTAGTCAGTGAGAGAGAGAGAGACTGAATACAGAGGGTGTAGTCAGTGAGAGAGAGAGAGAGAGAGACTGAATACAGAGGGTGTAGTCAGTGAGAGTGAGAGAGACTGAATCCAGAGGGTGTAGTCAGTGAGAGACAGAGACTGAATACAGAGGGTGTAGTCAGTGAGAGAGTCAGAGACTGAATCCAGAGGGTGTAGTCAGTGAGGGACAGAGACTGAATACAGTGGGTGTAGTCAATGAGAGACAGAGACTGAATACAGAGGGTGTAGTCAGTGAGAGACAGAGACTGAATCCAGAGGGTGTAGTCAGTGAGAGAGAGAGACTGAATACAGAGGATGTAGTCAGTGAGAGAGACAGAGACTGAATCCAGAGGGTGTAGTCAGTGAGAGACACAGAGACTGAATACAGAGGATGTAGTCAGTGAGAGAGAGAGACTGAATACAGAGGATGTAGTCAGTGAGAGAGAGAGAGAGACTGAATACAGAGGGTGTAGTCAGTGAGAGAGAGAGAGACTGAATCCAGAGGGTGTAGTCAGTGAGAGACAGAGACTGAATCCAGAGGGTGTAGTCAGTGAGAGAGACAGAGACTGAATCCAGAGGGTGTAGTCAGTGAGAGACAGAGACTGAATCCAGAGGGTGTAGTCAGTGAGAGAGACAGAGACTGAATCCAGAGGGTGTAGTCAGTGAGAGACACAGAGACTGAATCCAGAGGGTGTAGTCAGTGAGAGACAGAGACTGAATCCAGAGGGTGTAGTCAGTGAGAGAGACAGAGACTGAATCCAGAGGGTGTAGTTAGTGAGAGACAGAGACTGAATCCAGAGGGTGTAGTCAGTGAGAGAGAGAGACTGAATACAGAGGGTGTAGTCAGTGAGAGAGAGAGAGACTGAATACAGAGGGTGTAGTCAGTGAGAGAGACAAAGACTGAATACAGAGGGTGTAGTCAGTGAGAGACAGAGACTGAATACAGAGGGTGTAGTCAGTGAGAAAGACAGAGACTGAATCCAGAGGGTGTAGTCAGTGAGAGACAGAGACTGAATCCAGAGGGTGTAGTCAGTGAGAGAGAGAGACTGAATCCAGAGGGTGTAGTGAGTGAGAGAGACAGAGACTGAATCCAGTGGGTGTAGTCAGTGAGAGACTGAGACTGAATCCAGAGGGTGTAGTCAGTGAGAGAGACAGAGACTGAATCCAGAGGGTGTAGTCAGTGAGAGAGAGAGACTGAATACAGAGGGTGTAGTCAGTGAGAGAGAGAGAGACTAAATCCAGAGGGTGTAGTCAGTGAGAGACAGAGACTGAATACAGAGGGTGTAGTCAGTGAGAGAGAGAGACTGAATACAGAGGGTGTAGTCAGTGAGAGAGAGAGACTGAATACAGAGGGTGTAGTCAGTGAGAGACAGAGACTGAATCCAGAGGGTGTAGTAAGTGAGAGAGAGAGAGACTGAATACAGAGGGTGTAGTCAGTGAGAGACAGAGACTGAATACAGAGGGTGTAGTCAGTGAGAGAGAGAGACTGAATCCAGAGGGTGTAGTCAGTGAGAGAGAGAGACTGAATACAGAGGGTGTAGTCAGTGAGAGACTGAGACTGAATACAGAGGGTGTAGTCAGTGAGAGAGACAGAGACTGAATCCAGAGGGTGTAGTTAGTGAGAGACTGAGACTGAATACAGAGGGTGTAGTCAGTGAGAGACTGAGACTGAATCCAGAGGGTGTAGTCAGTGAGAGACTGAGACTGAATCCAGAGGGTGTAGTCAGTGAGAGAGACAGAGACTGAATACAGAGGGTGTAGTCAGTGAGAGAGAGAGACTGAATACAGAGGGTGTAGTCAGTGAGAGAGAGAGACTGAATACAGAGGGTGTAGTCAGTGAGAGAGACAGAGACTGAATGCAGAGGGTGTAGTCAGTGAGAGAGACAGAGACTGAATGCAGAGGGTGTAGTCAGTGAGAGAGAGACTGAATCCAGAGGGTGTAGTCAGTGAGAGACAGAGACTGAATACAGACGGTGTAGTCAGTGAGAGACAGAGACTGAATACAGAGGGTGTAGTCAGTGAGAGACAGAGACTGAATCCAGAGGGTGTAGTCAGTGAGAGACAGAGACTGAATCCAGAGGGTGTAGTCTGTGAGAGACAGAGACTGAATCCAGAGGGTGTAGTCAGTGAGAGAGAGAGACTGAATCCAAAGGGTTTGTCAGTGAGAGAGAGAGACTGAATACAGAGGGTGTAGTCAGTGAGAGTGAGACTGAATACAGAGGGTGTAGTCAGTGAGAGAGACAGAGACTGAATCCAGAGGGTGTAGTCAGTGAGAGACAGAGACTGAATCCAGAGGGTGTAGTCAGTGAGAGACAGAGACTGAATCCAGAGGGTGTAGTCAGTGAGAGAGAGCGACTGAATCCAGAGGGTGTAGTCAGTGAGAGAGACAGAGACTGAATCCAGAGGGTGTAGTCAGTGAGAGAGAGAGAGAGAGAGAGACTGAATACAGAGGGTGTAGTCAGTGAGAGAGACAGAGACTGAATCCAGAGGGTGTAGTCAGTGAGAGAGAGAGACTGAATACAGAGGGTGTAGTCAGTGAGAGACAGAGACTGAATACAGAGGGTGTAGTCAGTGATAGACAGAGACTGAATCCAGAGGGTGTAGTCAGTGAGAGACAGAGACTGAATCCAGAGGGTGTAGTCAGTGAGAGACAGAGACTGAATACAGAGGGTGTAGTCAGTGAGAGAGACAGAGACTGAATCCAGAGGGTGTAGTCAGTGAGAGAGAGAGAGAGAGAGAGACTGAATCCAGAGGGTGTAGTCAGTGAGAGAGACAGAGACTGAATCCAGAGGGTGTAGTCAGTGAGAGACAGAGACTGAATACAGAGGGTGTAGTCAGTGAGAGAGAGCGACTGAATCCAGAGGGTGTAGTCAGTGAGAGAGACAGAGACTGAATCCAGAGGGTGTAGTCAGTGAGAGAGACAGAGACTGAATCCAGAGGGTGTAGTCAGTGAGAGAGAGAGAGAGAGAGAGACTGAATACAGAGGGTGTAGTCAGTGAGAGAGGGAGAGAGACAGAATACAGAGGGTGTAGTCAGTGAGACAGACAGAGACTGAATCCAGAGGGTGTAGTCAGTGAGAGAGAGAGACTGAATACAGAGGGTGTAGTCAGTGAGAGACAGAGACTGAATCCAGAGGGTGTAGTCAGTGACAGAGACAGAGACTGAATCCAGAGGGTGTAGTCAGTGAGAGACAGAGACTGAATCCAGAGGGGGTAGTCACTGAGAGAGAGAGACTGAATACAGAGGCTGTAGTCAGTGAGAGAGACAGAGACTGAATACAGAGGGTGTAGTCAGTGATAGACAGAGACTGAATAGAGAGGGTGTAGTCAGTGAGAGAGACAGAGACTGAATACAGAGGGTGTAGTCAGTGAGAGAGACAAAGACTGAATACAGAGGGTGTAGTCAGTGAGAGACAGAGACTTAATACAGAGGGTGTAGTCAGTGACAAAGACAGAGACTGAATCCAGAGGGTGTAGTCAGTGAGAGACACAGAGACTGAATACAGAGGATGTAGTCAGTGAGAGAGAGAGACTGAATACAGAGGATGTAGTCAGTGAGAGAGAGAGAGAGACTGAATACAGAGGGTGTAGTCAGTGAGAGAGAGAGAGACTGAATCCAGAGGGTGTAGTCAGTGAGAGAGACAGAGACTGAATCCAGAGGGTGTAGTCAGTGAGAGACAGAGACTGAATCCAGAGGGTGTAGTCAGGGAGAGCGACAGAGACTGAATCCAGAGGGTGTAGTCAGTGAGAGACAGAGACTGAATCCAGAGGGTATAGTCAGTGAGAGAGACAGAGACTGAATCCAGATGGTGTAGTCAGTGAGAGGCAGAGACTGAATCCAGAAGGTGTCGTCAGTGAGAGAGACAGAGACTGAATACAGAGGGTGTAGTCAGTGAAAGACAGAGCCTGAATACAGAGGGTGTAGTCAGTGAGAGAGACAGAGACTGAATCCAGAGGGTGTACTCAGTGAGAGACAGAGACTGTATCCAGAGGGTGTAGTCAGTGAGAGACACAGAGACTGAATCCAGAGGGTGTAGTCAGTGAGAGAGACAGAGACTGAATCCAGAGGGTGTAGTCAGTGAGAGACAGAGACTGAATCCAGAGGGTGTAGTCAGTGAGAGAGACAGAGACTGAATACAGAGGGTGTGGTCAGTGAGAGACAGAGACTGAATACAGAGGGTGTAGTCAGTGAGAGAGAGAGAGACTGAATACAGAGGGTGTAGTCAGTGAGAGAGACAAAGACTGAATACAGAGGGTGTAGTCAGTGAGAGACAGAGACTGAATACAGAGGGTGTAGTCAGTGAGAGAGAGAGACTGAATACAGAGGGTGTAGTCAGTGAGAGAGAGAGAGACTGAATACAGAGGGTGTAGTCAGTGAGAGAGACAAAGACTGAATACAGAGGGTGTAGTCAGTGAGAGACAGAGACTGAATACAGAGGGTGTAGTCAGTGAGAGAGAGAGACTGAATACAGAGGGTGTAGTCAGTGAGAGAGAGAGAGACTGAATACAGAGGGTGTAGTCAGTGAGAGAGACAAAGACTGAATACAGAGGGTGTAGTCAGTGAGAAAGACAGAGACTGAATCCAGAGGGTGTAGTCAGTGAGAGACTGAGACTGAATCCAGAGGGTGTAGTCAGTGAGAGAGACAGAGACTGAATCCAGAGGGTGTAGTCAGTGAGAGAGAGAGACTGAATACAGAGGGTGTAGTCAGTGAGAGAGAGAGAGACTGAATCCAGAGGGTGTAGTCAGTGAGAGACAGAGACTGAATACAGAGGGTGTAGTCAGTGAGAGAGAGAGAGACACAGAGACTGAATCCAGAGGGTGTAGTCAGTGAGAGAGAGAGACTGAATACAGAGGGTGTAGTCAGTGAGAGAGAGAGACTGAATCCAGAGGGTGTAGTCAGTGAGAGAGAGAGACTGAATCCAGAGGGTGTAGTCAGTGAGAGAGAGAGACTGAATCCAGAGGGTGTAGTCAGTGAGAGAGACAGAGACTGAATCCAGAGGGTGTAGTCAGTGAGAGAGAGAGACTGAATACAGAGGGTGTAGTCAGTGAGAGAGAGAGACTGAATCCAGAGGGTGTAGTCAGTGAGAGAGAGAGACTGAATCCAGAGGGTGTAGTCAGTGAGAGAGAGAGACTGAATCCAGAGGGTGTAGTCAGTGAGAGAGACAGAGACTGAATCCAGAGGGTGTAGTCAGTGAGAGACTGAGACTGAATACAGAGGGTGTAGTCAGTGAGAGACTGAGACTGAATCCAGAGGGTGTAGTCAGTGAGAGACAGAGACTGAATACAGACGGTGTAGTCAGTGAGAGACAGAGACTGAATACAGAGGGTGTAGTGAGTGAGAGAGAGAGAGACTGAATCCAGAGGGTGTAGTCAGTGAGAGAGACAGGGACTGAATCCAGAGGGTGTAGTCAGTGAGGTACTGAGACTGAATACAGAGGGTGTAGTCAGTGAGAGACTGAGACTGAATCCAGAGGGTGTAGTCAGTGAGAGACTGAGACTGAATCCAGAGGGTGTAGTCAGTGAGAGAGACAGAGACTGAATACAGAGGGTGTAGTCAGTGAGAGAGAGAGACTGAATCCAGAGGGTGTAGTCAGTGAGAGAGACAAAGACTGAATACAGAGGGTGTAGTCAGTGAGAGACTGAGACTGAATCCAGAGGGTGTAGTCAGTGAGAGAGAGAGAGACTGAATCCAGAGGGTGTGGTCAGTGAGAGAGAGAGACTGAATACAGAGGGTGTAGTCAGTGAGAGAGAGAGACTGAATACAGAGGGTGTAGTCAGTGAGAGACAGAGACTGAATCCAGAGGGTGTAGTCAGTGAGAGAGAGAGAGACTGAATCCAGAGGGTGTGGTCAGTGAGAGAGAGAGACTGAATACAGAGGGTGTAGTCAGTGAGAGAGAGAGACTGAATACAGAGGGTGTAGTCAGTGAGAGAGAGAGACTGAATACAGAGGGTGTAGTCAGTGAGAGAGAGACTGAATACAGAGGGTGTAGTCAGTGAGAGAGAGAGACTGAATACAGAGGGTGTAGTGAGTGAGAGAGAGCGACTGAATCCAGAGGGTGTAGTCAGTGAGAGACAGAGACTGAATCCAGAGGGTGTAGTCAGTGAGAGACAGAGACTGAATCCAGAGGGTGTAGTCTGTGAGAGACAGAGACTGAATCCAGAGGGTGTAGTCAGTGAGAGACAGAGACTGAATCCAGAGGGTGTAGTCTGTGAGAGACAGAGACTGAATCCAGAGGGTGTAGTCAGTGAGAGAGAGAGACTGAATCCAAAGGGTTTGTCAGTGAGAGAGAGAGACTGAATACAGAGGGTGTAGTCAGTGAGAGAGAGACTGAATACAGAGGGTGTAGTCAGTGAGAGAGACAGAGACTGAATACAGAGGGTGTAGTCAGTGAGAGACAGAGACTGAATACAGAGGGTGTAGTCAGTGAGAGACAGAGACTGAATACAGAGGGTGTAGTCAGTGAGAGACAGAGACTGAATACAGAGGGTGTAGTCAGTGAGAGACAGAGACTGAATACAGAGGGTGTAGTCAGTGAGAGACAGAGACTGAATACAGAGGGTGTAGTCAGTGAGAGACAGAGACTGAATACAGAGGGTGTAGTCAGTGAGAGAGACAGAGACTGAATCCAGAGGGTGTAGTCAGTGAGAGACAGAGACTGAATCCAGAGGGTGTAGTCAGTGAGAGAGAGCGACTGAATCCAGAGGGTGTAGTCAGTGAGAGAGACAGAGACTGAATCCAGAGGGTGTAGTCAGTGAGAGAGAGAGAGACTGAATACAGAGGGTGTAGTCAGTGAGAGACAGAGACTGAATCCAGAGGGTGTAGTCAGTGAGAGAGAGAGACTGAATCCAGAGGGTGTAGTCTGTGAGAGAGGGAGAGAGACAGAATACAGAGGGTGTAGTCAGTGAGAGAGACAGAGACTGAATCCAGAGGGTGTAGTCAGTGAGAGAGAGAGACTGAATACAGAGGGTGTAGTCAGTGAGAGACAGAGACTGAATACAGAGGATGTAGTCAGTGATAGACAGAGACTGAATCCAGAGGGTGTAGTCAGTGAGAGACAGAGACTGAATACAGAGGGTGTAGTCAGTGAGAGACAGAGCCTGAATACAGAGGGTGTAGTCAGTGAGAGACAGAGACTGAATCCAGAGGGTGTAGTCAGTGAGAGACAGAGACTGAATCCATAGGGTGTAGTCAGTGAGAGACAGAGACTGAATCCAGAGGGTGTAGTCAGTGAGAGAGACAGAGACTGAATCCAGAGGGTGTAGTCAGTGAGAGAGACAGAGACTGAATACAGAGGGTGTAGTCAGTGAGAGACAGAGACTGAATACAGAGGGTGTAGTCAGTGAGAGACAGAGACTGAATCCAGAGGGAGTAGTCATTGAGAGAGAGAGACTGAATACAGAGGGTGTAGTCAGTGAGAGACAGAGACTGAATCCAGAGGGTGTTGTCAGTGAGAGAGACAGAGATTGAATCCAGAGGGTGTAGTCATTGAGAGACAGAAACTGAATACAGAGGATGTAGTCAGTGAGAGAGAGAGAGACTGAATACAGAGGGTGTAGTCAGTGAGAGAGAGAGAGAGAGAGACTGAATACAGAGGGTGTAGTCAGTGAGAGTGAGAGAGACTGAATCCAGAGGGTGTAGTCAGTGAGAGACAGAGACTGAATACAGAGGGTGTAGTCAGTGAGAGAGTCAGAGACTGAATACAGAGGGTGTAGTCAGTGAGGGACAGAGACTGAATACAGTGGGTGTAGTCAATGAGAGACAGAGACTGAATACAGAGGGTGTAGTCAGTGAGAGACAGAGACTGAATCCAGAGGGTGTAGTCAGTGAGAGAGAGAGACTGAATACAGAGGATGTAGTCAGTGAGAGAGACAGAGACTGAATCCAGAGGGTGTAGTCAGTGAGAGACACAGAGACTGAATACAGAGGATGTAGTCAGTGAGAGAGAGAGACTGAATACAGAGGATGTAGTCAGTGAGAGAGAGAGAGAGACTGAATACAGAGGGTGTAAGTCAGTGAGAGAGAGAGAGACTGAATCCAGAGGGTGTAGTCAGTGAGAGAGACAGAGACTGAATCCAGAGGGTGTAGTCAGTGAGAGACAGAGACTGAATCCAGAGGGTGTAGTCAGTGAGAGAGACAGAGACTGAATCCAGAGGGTGTAGTCAGTGAGAGACAGAGACTGAATCCAGAGGGTATAGTCAGTGAGAGAGACAGAGACTGAATCCAGATGGTGTAGTCAGTGAGAGACAGAGACTGAATCCAGAGGGTGTCGTCAGTGAGAGAGACAGAGACTGAATACAGAGGGTGTAGTCAGTGAAAGACAGAGCCTGAATACAGAGGGTGTAGTCAGTGAGAAAGACAGAGACTGAATCCAGAGGGTGTAGTCAGTGAGAGAGAGAGAGACTGAATCCAGAGGGTGTAGTCAGTGAGAGACAGAGACTGAATACAGAGGGTGTAGTCAGTAAGAGAGAGAGACTGAATCCAGAGGGTGTAGTGAGTGAGAGAGACAGAGACTGAATCCAGTGGGTGTAGTCAGTGAGAGACTGAGACTGAATCCAGAGGGTGTAGTCAGTGAGAGAGACAGAGACTGAATCCAGAGGGTGTAGTCAGTGAGAGAGAGAGACTGAATACAGAGGGTGTAGTCAGTGAGAGAGAGAGAGACTGAATCCAGAGGGTGTAGTCAGTGAGAGACAGAGACTGAATACAGAGGGTGTAGTCAGTGAGAGAGAGAGACTGAATACAGAGGGTGTAGTCAGTGAGAGAGAGAGACTGAATACAGAGGGTGTAGTCAGTGAGAGAGAGAGACTGAATCCAGAGGGTGTAGTCAGTGAGAGAGAGAGACTGAATCCAGAGGGTGTAGTCAGTGAGAGAGAGAGACTGAATCCAGAGGGTGTAGTCAGTGAGAGAGAGAGACTGAATACAGAGGGTGTAGTCAGTGAGAGACTGAGACTGAATACAGAGGGTGTAGTCAGTGAGAGAGACAGAGACTGAATCCAGAGGGTGTAGTCAGTGAGAGACTGAGACTGAATACAGAGGGTGTAGTCAGTGAGAGACTGAGACTGAATCCAGAGGGTGTAGTCAGTGAGAGACTGAGACTGAATCCAGAGGGTGTAGTCAGTGAGAGAGACAGAGACTGAATACAGAGGGTGTAGTCAGTGAGAGAGAGAGACTGAATACAGAGGGTGTAGTCAGTGAGAGAGAGAGACTGAATACAGAGGGTGTAGTCAGTGAGAGAGAGAGACTGAATACAGATGGTGTAGTCAGTGAGAGACAGAGACTGAGTACAGAGGGTGTAGTCAGTGAGAGACAGAGACTGAATACAGAGGGTGTAGTCAGTGAGAGAGAGAGACTGAATCCAGAGGGTGTAGTCAGTGAGAGAGAGAGACTGAATACAGAGGGTGTAGTCAGTGAGAGAGACAGAGACTGAATGCAGAGGGTGTAGTCAGTGAGAGAGAGACAGAATCCAGAGGGTGTAGTCAGTGAGAGACAGAGACTGAATACAGACGGTGTAGTCAGTGAGAGACAGAGACTGAATACAGAGGGTGTAGTCAGTGAGAGACAGAGACTGAATCCAGAGGGTGTAGTCAGTGAGAGACAGAGACTGAATCCAGAGGGTGTAGTCTGTGAGAGACAGAGACTGAATCCAGAGGGTGTAGTCAGTGAGAGAGAGAGACTGAATCCAAAGGGTTTGTCAGTGAGAGAGAGAGACTGAATACAGAGGGTGTAGTCAGTGAGAGAGAGACTGAATACAGAGGGTGTAGTCAGTGAGAGAGACAGAGACTGAATACAGAGGGTGTAGTCAGTGAGAGACAGAGACTGAATACAGAGGGTGTAGTCAGTGAGAGACAGAGACTGAATACAGAGGGTGTAGTCAGTGAGAGACAGAGACTGAATACAGAGGGTGTAGTCAGTGAGAGACAGAGACTGAATACAGAGGGTGTAGTCAGTGAGAGACAGAGACTGAATACAGAGGGTGTAGTCAGTGAGAGACAGAGACTGAATACAGAGGGTGTAGTCAGTGAGAGAGACAGAGACTGAATCCAGAGGGTGTAGTCAGTGAGAGACAGAGACTGAATCCAGAGGGTGTAGTCAGTGAGAGACAGAGACTGAATCCAGAGGGTGTAGTCAGTGAGAGAGAGCGACTGAATCCAGAGGGTGTAGTCAGTGAGAGAGACAGAGACTGAATCCAGAGGGTGTAGTCAGTGAGAGAGAGAGAGAGAGAGAGACTGAATACAGAGGGTGTAGTCAGTGAGAGAGGGAGAGAGACAGAATACAGAGGGTGTAGTCAGTGAGACAGACAGAGACTGAATCCAGAGGGTGTAGTCAGTGAGAGAGAGAGACTGAATACAGAGGGTGTAGTCAGTGAGAGACAGAGACTGAATCCAGAGGGTGTAGTCAGTGAGAGAGACAGAGACTGAATCCAGAGGGTGTAGTCAGTGAGAGACAGAGACTGAATCCAGAGGGGGTAGTCACTGAGAGAGAGAGACTGAATACAGAGGCTGTAGTCAGTGAGAGAGACAGAGACTGAATACAGAGGGTGTAGTCAGTGATAGACAGAGACTGAATAGAGAGGGTGTAGTCAGTGAGAGAGACAGAGACTGAATACAGAGGGTGTAGTCAGTGAGAGAGACAAAGACTGAATACAGAGGGTGTAGTCAGTGAGAGACAGAGACTTAATACAGAGGGTGTAGTCAGTGAGAAAGACAGAGACTGAATCCAGAGGGTGTAGTCAGTGAGAGACACAGAGACTGAATACAGAGGATGTAGTCAGTGAGAGAGAGAGACTGAATACAGAGGATGTAGTCAGTGAGAGAGAGAGAGAGACTGAATACAGAGGGTGTAGTCAGTGAGAGAGAGAGAGACTGAATCCAGAGGGTGTAGTCAGTGAGAGAGACAGAGACTGAATCCAGAGGGTGTAGTCAGTGAGAGACAGAGACTGAATCCAGAGGGTGTAGTCAGGGAGAGAGACAGAGACTGAATCCAGAGGGTGTAGTCAGTGAGAGAGAGACTGAATACAGAGGGTGTAGTCAGTGAGAGAGAGAGACTGAATCCAGAGGGTGTCGTCAGTGAGAGAGACAGAGACTGAATACAGAGGGTGTAGTCAGTGAAAGACAGAGCCTGAATACAGAGGGTGTAGTCAGTGAGAGAGACAGAGACTGAATCCAGAGGGTGTACTCAGTGAGAGACAGAGACTGTATCCAGAGGGTGTAGTCAGTGAGAGACACAGAGACTGAATCCAGAGGGTGTAGTCAGTGAGAGAGACAGAGACTGAATCCAGAGGGTGTAGTCAGTGAGAGACAGAGACTGAATCCAGAGGGTGTAGTCAGTGAGAGAGACAGAGACTGAATACAGAGGGTGTGGTCAGTGAGAGACAGAGACTGAATGCAGAGGGTGTAGTCAGTGAGAGACAGAGACTGAATCCAGAGGGTGTCGTCAGTGAGAGAGACAGAGACTGAATACAGAGGGTGTAGTCAGTGAAAGACAGAGCCTGAATACAGAGGGTGTAGTCAGTGAGAGAGACAGAGACTGAATCCAGAGGGTGTACTCAGTGAGAGACAGAGACTGTATCCAGAGGGTGTAGTCAGTGAGAGACACAGAGACTGAATCCAGAGGGTGTAGTCAGTGAGAGAGACAGAGACTGAATCCAGAGGGTGTAGTCAGTGAGAGACAGAGACTGAATCCAGAGGGTGTAGTCAGTGAGAGAGACAGAGACTGAATACAGAGGGTGTGGTCAGTGAGAGACAGAGACTGAATACAGAGGGTGTAGTCAGTGAGAGAGAGAGAGACTGAATACAGAGGGTGTAGTCAGTGAGAGAGACAAAGACTGAATACAGAGGGTGTAGTCAGTGAGAGACAGAGACTGAATACAGAGGGTACAGTCAGTGAGAGACAGAGACTGAATACAGAGGGTGTAGTCAGTGAGAGAGAGAGACTGAATACAGAGGGTGTAGTCAGTGAGAGAGAGAGAGACTGAATACAGAGGGTGTAGTCAGTGAGAGAGACAAAGACTGAATACAGAGGGTGTAGTCAGTGAGAGACAGAGACTGAATACAGAGGGTGTAGTCAGTGAGAGAGAGAGACTGAATACAGAGGGTGTAGTCAGTGAGAGAGAGAGAGACTGAATACAGAGGGTGTAGTCAGTGAGAGAGACAAAGACTGAATACAGAGGGTGTAGTCAGTGAGAAAGACAGAGACTGAATCCAGAGGGTGTAGTCAGTGAGAGACTGAGACTGAATCCAGAGGGTGTAGTCAGTGAGAGAGACAGAGACTGAATCCAGAGGGTGTAGTCAGTGAGAGAGAGAGACTGAATACAGAGGGTGTAGTCAGTGAGAGAGAGAGACTGAATCCAGAGGGTGTAGTCAGTGAGAGACAGAGACTGAATACAGAGGGTGTAGTCAGTGAGAGAGAGAGACTGAATACAGAGGGTGTAGTCAGTGAGAGAGAGAGACTGAATCCAGAGGGTGTAGTCAGTGAGAGAGAGAGACTGAATCCAGAGGGTGTAGTCAGTGAGAGAGAGAGACTGAATCCAGAGGGTGTAGTCAGTGAGAGAGACAGAGACTGAATCCAGAGGGTGTAGTCAGTGAGAGACTGAGACTGAATACAGAGGGTGTAGTCAGTGAGAGACTGAGACTGAATCCAGAGGGTGTAGTCAGTGAGAGACTGAGACTGAATACAGAGGGTGTAGTCAGTGAGAGACTGAGACTGAATCCAGAGGGTGTAGTCTGTGAGAGAGAGAGACTGAATACAGTGGGTGTAGTCAGTGAGAGAGAGAGACTGAATACAGAGGGTGTAGTCAGTGAGAGAGAGAGACTGAATACAGAGGGTGTAGTCAGTGAGAGAGAGAGACTGAATACAGAGGGTGTAGTCAGTGAGAGACAGAGACTGAATCCAGAGGGTGTAGTCAGTGAGAGAGAGAGACTGAATACAGAGGGTGTAGTCAGTGAGAGACAGAGACTGAATACAGAGGGTGTAGTCAGTGAGAGAGAGAGACTGAATCCAGAGGGTGTAGTTAGTGAGAGAGAGAGACTGAATACAGAGGGTGTAGTCAGTGAGAGAGACAGAGACTGAATGCAGAGGGTGTAGTCAGTGAGAGAGAGACTGAATCCAGAGGGTGTAGTCAGTGAGAGACAGAGACTGAATACAGACGGTGTAGTCAGTGAGAGACAGAGACTGAATCCAGAGGGTGTAGTCAGTGAGAGACAGAGACTGAATCCAGAGGGTGTAGTCTGTGAGAGACAGAGACTGAATCCAGAGGGTGTAGTCAGTGAGAGAGAGAGACTGAATCCAGAGGGTTTGTCAGTGAGAGAGAGAGACTGAATACAGAGGGTGTAGTCAGTGAGAGAGAGACTGAATACAGAGGGTGTAGTCAGTGAGAGAGACAGAGACTGAATACAGAGGGTGTAGTCAGTGAGAGACAGAGACTGAATACAGAGGGTGTAGTCAGTGAGAGAGAGAGACTGAATACAGAGGGTGTAGTCAGTGAGAGAGAGAGACTGAATACAGAGGGTGTAGTCAGTGAGAGACAGAGACTGAATACAGAGGGTGTAGTCAGTGAGAGACAGAGACTGAATACAGAGGGTGTAGTCAGTGAGAGACAGAGACTGAATACAGAGGGTGTAGTCAGTGAGAGAGACAGAGACTGAATCCAGAGGGTGTAGTCAGTGAGAGACAGAGACTGAATCCAGAGGGTGTAGTCAGTGAGAGAGAGCGACTGAATCCAGAGGGTGTAGTCAGTGAGAGAGACAGAGACTGAATCCAGAGGGTGTAGTCAGTGAGAGAGAGAGAGAGAGAGAGAGAGACTGAATACAGAGGGTGTAGTCAGTGAGAGAGGGAGAGAGACAGAATACAGAGGGTGTAGTCAGTGAGAGAGACAGAGACTGAATCCAGAGGGTGTAGTCAGTGAGAGAGAGAGACTGAATACAGAGGGTGTAGTCAGTGAGAGACAGAGACTGAATACAGAGGGTGTAGTCAGTGAGAGACAGAGACTGAATACAGAGGATGTAGTCAGTGATAGACAGAGACTGAATCCAGAGGGTGTAGTCAGTGAGAGACAGAGACTGAATACAGAGGGTGTAGTCAGTGAGAGACAGAGACTGAATACAGAGGGTGTAGTCAGTGAGAGACAGAGACTGAATACAGAGGGTGTAGTCAGTGAGAGACAGAGACTGAATACAGAGGGTGTAGTCAGTGAGAGACAGAGACTGAATACAGAGGGTGTAGTCAGTGAGAGAGACAGAGACTGAATCCAGAGGGTGTAGTCAGTGAGAGACAGAGACTGAATCCAGAGGGTGTAGTCAGTGAGAGACAGAGACTGAATCCAGAGGGTGTAGTCAGTGAGAGAGAGCGACTGAATCCAGAGGGTGTAGTCAGTGAGAGAGACAGAGACTGAATCCAGAGGGTGTAGTCAGTGAGAGAGAGAGAGAGAGAGAGACTGAATACAGAGGGTGTAGTCAGTGAGAGAGGGAGAGAGACAGAATACAGAGGGTGTAGTCAGTGAGAGAGACAGAGACTGAATCCAGAGGGTGTAGTCAGTGAGAGAGAGAGACTGAATACAGAGGGTGTAGTCAGTGAGAGACAGAGACTGAATCCAGAGGGTGTAGTCAGTAAGAGAGACAGAGACTGAATCCAGAGGGTGTAGTCAGTGAGAGACAGAGACTGAATCCAGAGGGTGTAGTCAGTGAGAGAGAGAGACTGAATACAGAGGCTGTAGTCAGTGAGAGAGACAGAGACTGAATACAGAGGGTGTAGTCAGTGATAGACAGAGACTGAATAGAGAGGGTGTAGTCAGTGAGAGGGACAGAGACTGAATACAGAGGGTGTAGTCAGTGAGAGAGACAAAGACTGAATACAGAGGGTGTAGTCAGTGAGAGACAGAGACTTAATACAGAGGGTGTAGTCAGTGAGAAAGACAGAGACTGAATCCAGAGGGTGTAGTCAGTGAGAGACAGAGACTGAATCCAGAGGGTGTCGTCAGTGAGAGAGACAGAGACTGAATACAGAGGGTGTAGTCAGTGAAAGACAGAGCCTGAATACAGAGGGTGTAGTCAGTGAGAGAGACAGAGACTGAATCCAGCGGGTCTACTCAGTGAGAGACAGAGACTGTATCCAGAGGGTGTAGTCAGTGAGAGACACAGAGACTGAATCCAGAGGGTGTAGTCAGTGAGAGACAGAGACTGAATCCAGAGGGTGTGGTCAGTGAGAGAGAGAGACTGAATACAGAGGGTGTAGTCTGTGAGAGAGAGAGACTGAATACAGAGGGTGTAGTCAGTGAGAGAGAGAGACTGAATACAGAGGGTGTAGTCAGTGAGAGAGAGAGACTGAATACAGAGGGTGTAGTCAGTGAGAGAGAGAGACTGAATACAGAGGGTGTAGTCAGTGAGAGACAGAGACTGAATCCAGAGGGTGTAGTCAGTGAGAGAGAGAGACTGAATACAGAGGGTGTAGTCAGTGTGAGACAGAGACTGAATACAGAGGGTGTAGTCAGTGAGAGAGAGAGACTGAATCCAGAGGGTGTAGTTAGTGAGAGAGAGAGACTGAATACAGAGGGTGTAGTCAGTGAGAGAGACAGAGACTGAATGCAGAGGGTGTAGTCAGTGAGAGAGAGACTGAATCCAGAGGGTGTAGTCAGTGAGAGACAGAGACTGAATACAGACGGTGTAGTCAGTGAGAGACAGAGACTGAATCCAGAGGGTGTAGTCAGTGAGAGACAGAGACTGAATCCAGAGGGTGTAGTCTGTGAGAGACAGAGACTGAATCCAGAGGGTGTAGTCAGTGAGAGAGAGAGACTGAATCCAGAGGGTTTGTCAGTGAGAGAGAGAGACTGAATACAGAGGGTGTAGTCAGTGAGAGAGAGACTGAATACAGAGGGTGTAGTCAGTGAGAGAGACAGAGACTGAATACAGAGGGTGTAGTCAGTGAGAGACAGAGACTGAATACAGAGGGTGTAGTCAGTGAGAGACAGAGACTGAATACAGAGGGTGTAGTCAGTGAGAGACAGAGACTGAATACAGAGGGTGTAGTCAGTGAGAGACAGAGACTGAATACAGAGGGTGTAGTCAGTGAGAGACAGAGACTGAATACAGAGGGTGTAGTCAGTGAGAGACAGAGACTGAATACAGAGGGTGTAGTCAGTGAGAGAGACAGAGACTGAATCCAGAGGGTGTAGTCAGTGAGAGACAGAGACTGAATCCAGAGGGTGTAGTCAGTGAGAGAGAGCGACTGAATCCAGAGGGTGTAGTCAGTGAGAGAGACAGAGACTGAATCCAGAGGGTGTAGTCAGTGAGAGAGAGAGAGAGAGAGAGAGAGACTGAATACAGAGGGTGTAGTCAGTGAGAGAGGGAGAGAGACAGAATACAGAGGGTGTAGTCAGTGAGAGAGACAGAGACTGAATCCAGAGGGTGTAGTCAGTGAGAGAGAGAGACTGAATACAGAGGGTGTAGTCAGTGAGAGACAGAGACTGAATACAGAGGGTGTAGTCAGTGAGAGACAGAGACTGAATACAGAGGGTGTAGTCAGTGAGAGAGACAGAGACTGAATACAGAGGGTGTAGTCAGTGAGAGACACAGACTGAATCCAGAGGGTGTAGTCAGTGAGAGAGACAGAGACTGAATACAGAGGGTGTAGTCAGTGAGAGACACAGACTGAATACAGAGGGTGTAGTCAGTGAGAGACAGAGACTGAATACAGAGGGTGTAGTCAGTGAGAGAGACAGAGACTGAATCCAGAGGGTGTAGTCAGTGAGAGACAGAGACTGAATACAGAGGGTGTAGTCAGTGAGAGAGAGAGACTGAATCCAGAGGGTGTAGTCAGTGAGAGACAGAGACTGAATCCAGAGGGTGTAGTCAGTGAGAGAGAGAGACTGAATCCAGAGGGTGTAGTCAGTGAGAGAGAGAGACAGAGAGAGACTGAATACAGAGGGTGTAGTCAGTGAGAGAGAGAGACTGAATCCAGAGGGTGTAGTCAGTGAGAGACAGAGACTGAATCCAGAGGGTGTAGTCAGTGAGAGAGAGAGAGACTGAATCCAGAGGGTGTAGTCAGTGAGAGAGAGAGACTGAATACAGAGGGTGTAGTCAGTGAGAGAGACAGAGACTGAATACAGAGGGTGTAGTCAGTGAGAGAGAGAGACTGAATACAGAGGGTGTAGTCAGTGAGAGAGACAGAGACTGAATCCAGAGGGTGTAGTCAGTGAGAGAGAGAGACTGAATACAGAGGGTGTAGTCAGTGAGAGAGACAGAGACTGAATCCAGAGGGTGTAGTCAGTGAGAGACAGAGACTGAATACAGAGGGTGTAGTCAGTGAGAGACAGAGACTGAATCCAGAGGGTGTAGTCAGTGAGAGAGACAGAGACTGAATACAGAGGGTGTAGTCAGTGAGAGAGACAGAGACTGAATCCAGAGGGTGTAGTCAGTGAGAGAGAGAGAGACTGAATCCAGAGGATGTAGTCAGTGAGAGAGAGAGACTGAATACAGAGGGTGTAGTCAGTGAGAGACAGAGACTGAATACAGAGGGTGTAGTCAGTGAGAGACAGAGACTGAATACAGAGGGTGTAGTCAGTGAGAGACAGAGACTGAATACAGAGGGTGTAGTCAGTGAGAGACAGAGACTGAATACAGAGGGTGTAGTCAGTGAGAGACAGAGACTGAATACAGAGGGTGTAGTCAGTGAGAGACAGAGACTGAATCCAGAGGGTGTAGTCAGTGAGAGAGACAGAGACTGAATACAGAGGGTGTAGTCAGTGAGAGACAGAGACTGAATCCAGAGGGTGTAGTCAGTGAGAGAGAGAGACTGAATACAGAGGCTGTAGTCAGTGAGAGAGACAGAGACTGAATACAGAGGGTGTAGTCAGTGATAGACAGAGACTGAATAGAGAGGGTGTAGTCAGTGAGAGGGACAGAGACTGAATACAGAGGGTGTAGTCAGTGAGAGAGACAAAGACTGAATACAGAGGGTGTAGTCAGTGAGAGACAGAGACTTAATACAGAGGGTGTAGTCAGTGAGAAAGACAGAGACTGAATCCAGATGGTGTAGTCAGTGAGAGACAGAGACTGAATCCAGAGGGTGTCGTCAGTGAGAGAGACAGAGACTGAATACAGAGGGTGTAGTCAGTGAAAGACAGAGCCTGAATACAGAGGGTGTAGTCAGTGAGAGAGACAGAGACTGAATCCAGCGGGTCTACTCAGTGAGAGACAGAGACTGTATCCAGAGGGTGTAGTCAGTGAGAGACACAGAGACTGAATCCAGAGGGTGTAGTCAGTGAGAGACAGAGACTGAATCCAGAGGGTGTAGTCAGTGAGAGAGACAGAGACTGAATCCAGAGGGTGTAGTCAGTGAGAGACAGAGACTGAATCCAGAGGGTGTAGTCAGTGAGAGAGAGAGACTGAATACAGAGGGTGTAGTCAGTGAGAGAGAGAGAGACTGAATCCAGAGGGTGTAGTCAGTGAGAGAGAGAGACTGAATACAGAGGGTGTAGTCAGTGAGAGAGACAAAGACTGAATACAGAGGGTGTAGTCAGTGAGAGACAGAGACTGAATACAGAGGGTGTAGTCAGTGAGAAAGACAGAGACTGAATCCAGAGGGTGTAGTCAGTGAGAGACAGAGACTGAATCCAGAGGGTGTAGTCAGTGAGAGAGAGAGACTGAATCCAGAGGGTGTAGTGAGTGAGAGAGACAGAGACTGAATCCAGTGGGTGTAGTCAGTGAGAGACTGAGACTGAATCCAGAGGGTGTAGTCAGTGAGAGAGACAGAGACTGAATACAGAGGGTGTAGTCAGTGAGAGAGAGAGACTGAATACAGAGGGTGTAGTCAGTGAGAGAGAGAGAGACTGAATCCAGAGGGTGTAGTCAGTGAGAGACAGAGACTGAATACAGAGGGTGTAGTCAGTGAGAGAGAGAGACTGAATACAGAGGGTGTAGTCAGTGAGAGAGAGAGACTGAATACAGAGGGTGTAGTCAGTGAGAGAGAGAGACTGAATACAGAGGGTGTAGTCAGTGAGAGAGAGAGACTGAATCCAGAGGGTTTAGTCAGTGAGAGACAGAGACTGAATCCAGAGGGTGTAGTCAGTGAGAGACAGAGACTGAATCCAGAGGGTGTAGTCAGTGAGAGACTGAGACTGAATCCAGAGGGTGTAGTCAGTGAGAGAGAGACTGAATCCAGAGGGTGTAGTCAGTGAGAGACAGAGACTGAATACAGAGGGTGTAGTCAGTGAGAGACAGAGACTGAATCCAGAGGGTGTAGTCAGTGAGAGAGACAGAGACTGAATACAGAGGGTGTAGTCAGTGAGAGAGAGAGACTGAATACAGATGGTGTAGTCAGTGAGAGACAGAGACTGAGTACAGAGGGTGTAGTCAGTGAGAGACAGAGACTGAATACAGAGGGTGTAGTCAGTGAGAGAGAGAGACTGAATCCAGAGGGTGTAGTCAGTGAGAGAGAGAGACTGAATACAGAGGGTGTAGTCAGTGAGAGAGACAGAGACTGAATGCAGAGGGTGTAGTCAGTGAGAGAGAGACAGAATCCAGAGGGTGTAGTCAGTGAGAGACAGAGACTGAATACAGACGGTGTAGTCAGTGAGAGACAGAGACTGAATACAGAGGGTGTAGTCAGTGAGAGACAGAGACTGAATCCAGAGGGTGTAGTCAGTGAGAGACAGAGACTGAATCCAGAGGGTGTAGTCTGTGAGAGACAGAGACTGAATCCAGAGGGTGTAGTCAGTGAGAGAGAGAGACTGAATCCAAAGGGTTTGTCAGTGAGAGAGAGAGACTGAATACAGAGGGTGTAGTCAGTGAGAGAGAGACTGAATACAGAGGGTGTAGTCAGTGAGAGAGACAGAGACTGAATACAGAGGGTGTAGTCAGTGAGAGACAGAGACTGAATACAGAGGGTGTAGTCAGTGAGAGACAGAGACTGAATACAGAGGGTGTAGTCAGTGAGAGACAGAGACTGAATACAGAGGGTGTAGTCAGTGAGAGACAGAGACTGAATACAGAGGGTGTAGTCAGTGAGAGACAGAGACTGAATACAGAGGGTGTAGTCAGTGAGAGACAGAGACTGAATACAGAGGGTGTAGTCAGTGAGAGAGACAGAGACTGAATCCAGAGGGTGTAGTCAGTGAGAGACAGAGACTGAATCCAGAGGGTGTAGTCAGTGAGAGACAGAGACTGAATCCAGAGGGTGTAGTCAGTGAGAGAGAGCGACTGAATCCAGAGGGTGTAGTCAGTGAGAGAGACAGAGACTGAATCCAGAGGGTGTAGTCAGTGAGAGAGAGAGAGAGAGAGAGACTGAATACAGAGGGTGTAGTCAGTGAGAGAGGGAGAGAGACAGAATACAGAGGGTGTAGTCAGTGAGAGAGACAGAGACTGAATCCAGAGGGTGTAGTCAGTGAGAGAGAGAGAGACTGAATACAGAGGGTGTAGTCAGTGAGAGACAGAGACTGAATACAGAGGGTGTAGTCAGTGAGAGACAGAGACTGAATACAGAGGATGTAGTCAGTGATAGACAGAGACTGAATCCAGAGGGTGTAGTCAGTGAGAGAGAGACTGAATCCAGAGGGTGTAGTCAGTGAGAGAGAGACAGAGACTGAATACAGAGGGTGTAGTCAGTGAGAGAGAGAGAGAGACAGAGACTGAATACAGAGGGTGTAGTCAGTGAGAGACAGAGACTGAATACAGAGGATGTAGTCAGTGATAGACAGAGACTGAATCCAGAGGGTGTAGTCAGTGAGAGAGAGACTGAATACAGAGGGTGTAGTCAGAGAGAGACAGAGACTGAATCCAGAGGGTGTAGTCAGTGAGAGACAGAGACTGAATACAGAGGGTGTAGTCAGTGAGAGACAGAGACTGAATACAGAGGGTGTAGTCAGTGAGAGACAGAGACTGAATACAGAGGGTGTAGTCAGTGAGAGACAGAGACTGAATACAGAGGGTGTAGTCAGTGAGAGAGACAGAGACTGAATCCAGAGGGTGTAGTCAGTGAGAGACAGAGTCTGAATACAGTGGGTGTAGTCAGTGAGAGAGAGCGACTGAATCCAGAGGGTGTAGTCAGTGAGAGAGACAGGGACTGAATCCAGAGGGTGTAGTCAGTGAGAGAGAGAGAGAGACTGAATACAGAGGGTGTAGTCAGTGAGAGAGGGAGAGAGACAGAATACAGAGGGTGTAGTCAGTGAGACAGACAGAGACTGAATCCAGAGGGTGTAGTCAGTGAGAGAGAGAGACTGAATACAGAGGGTGTAGTCAGTGAGAGACAGAGACTGAATCCAGAGGGTGTAGTCAGTGAGAGAGACAGAGACTGAATCCAGAGGGTGTAGTCAGTGAGAGACAGAGACTGAATCCAGAGGGGGTAGTCAGTGAGAGAGACAGAGACTGAATACAGAGGGTGTAGTCAGTGAGAGAGACAAAGACTGAATACAGAGGGTGTAGTCAGTGAGAGACAGAGACTTAATACAGAGGGTGTAGTCAGTGACAAAGACAGAGACTGAATCCAGAGGGTGTAGTCAGTGAGAGACACAGAGACTGAATACAGAGGATGTAGTCAGTGAGAGAGAGAGACTGAATACAGAGGATGTAGTCAGTGAGAGAGAGAGAGAGACTGAATACAGAGGGTGTAGTCAGTGAGAGAGAGAGAGACTGAATCCAGAGGGTGTAGTCAGTGAGAGAGACAGAGACTGAATCCAGAGGGTGTAGTCAGTGAGAGACAGAGACTGAATCCAGAGGGTGTAGTCAGGGAGAGAGACAGAGACTGAATCCAGAGGGTGTAGTCAGTGAGAGACAGAGACTGAATCCAGAGGGTATAGTCAGTGAGAGAGACAGAGACTGAATCCAGATGGTGTAGTCAGTGAGAGACAGAGACTGAATCCAGAGGGTGTCGTCAGTGAGAGAGACAGAGACTGAATACAGAGGGTGTAGTCAGTGAGAGAGAGAGACTGAATCCAGAGGGTGTCGTCAGTGAGAGAGACAGAGACTGAATCCAGAGGGTGTCGTCAGTGAGAGAGACAGAGACTGAATACAGAGGGTGTAGTCAGTGAAAGACAGAGCCTGAATACAGAGGGTGTAGTCAGTGAGAGAGACAGAGACTGAATCCAGAGGGTGTACTCAGTGAGAGACAGAGACTGTATCCAGAGGGTGTAGTCAGTGAGAGAGAGAGAGACTGAATACAGAGGGTGTAGTCAGTGAGAGAGACAAAGACTGAATACAGAGGGTGTAGTCAGTGAGAGACAGAGACTGAATACAGAGGGTGTAGTCAGTGAGAGAGAGAGACTGAATACAGAGGGTGTAGTCAGTGAGAGAGAGAGAGACTGAATACAGAGGGTGTAGTCAGTGAGAGAGACAAAGACTGAATACAGAGGGTGTAGTCAGTGAGAGACAGAGACTGAATACAGAGGGTGTAGTCAGTGAGAGAGAGAGACTGAATACAGAGGGTGTAGTCAGTGAGAGAGAGAGAGACTGAATACAGAGGGTGTAGTCAGTGAGAGAGACAAAGACTGAATACAGAGGGTGTAGTCAGTGAGAAAGACAGAGACTGAATCCACAGGGTGTAGTCAGTGAGAGACTGAGACTGAATCCAGAGGGTGTAGTCAGTGAGAGAGACAGAGACTGAATCCAGAGGGTGTAGTCAGTGAGAGAGAGAGACTGAATACAGAGGGTGTAGTCAGTGAGAGAGAGAGAGACTGAATCCAGAGGGTGTAGTCAGTGAGAGACAGAGACTGAATACAGAGGGTGTAGTCAGTGAGAGAGAGAGACTGAATACAGAGGGTGTAGTCAGTGAGAGAGAGAGACTGAATCCAGAGGGTGTAGTCAGTGAGAGAGAGAGACTGAATCCAGAGGGTGTAGTCAGTGAGAGAGAGAGACTGAATACAGAGGGTGTAGTCAGTGAGAGAGACAGAGACTGAATCCAGAGGGTGTAGTCAGTGAGAGACTGAGACTGAATACAGAGGGTGTAGTCAGTGAGAGACAGAGACTGAATCCAGAGGGTGTAGTCAGTGAGAGAGACAGAGACTGAATCCAGAGGGTGTAGTCAGTGAGAGACTGAGACTGAATACAGAGGGTGTAGTCAGTGAGAGACTGAGAATGAATCCAGAGGGTGTAGTCAGTGAGAGACTGAGACTGAATCCAGAGGGTGTAGTCAGTGAGAGAGACAGAGACTGAATACAGAGGGTGTAGTCAGTGAGAGAGACAGAGACTGAATACAGAGGGTGTAGTCAGTGAGAGAGAGAGACTGAATACAGAGGGTGTAGTCAGTGAGAGAGAGAGAGACTGAATCCAGAGGGTGTGGTCAGTGAGAGAGAGAGACTGAATCCAGAGGGTGTGGTCAGTGAGAGAGAGAGACTGAATACAGAGGGTGTAGTCTGTGAGAGAGAGAGACTGAATACAGAGGGTGTAGTCAGTGAGAGAGAGAGACTGAATACAGAGGGTGTAGTCAGTGAGAGAGAGAGAATGAATACAGAGGGTGTAGTCAGTGAGAGACAGAGACTGAATCCAGAGGGTGTAGTCAGTGAGAGAGAGAGACTGAATACAGAGGGTGTAGTTAGTGAGAGAGAGAGACTGAATACAGAGGGTGTAGTCAGTGAGAGAGACAGAGACTGAATGCAGAGGGTGTAGTCAGTGAGAGAGAGACTGAATCCAGAGGGTGTAGTCAGTGAGAGACAGAGACTGAATACAGAGGGTGTAGTCAGTGAGAGACAGAGACTGAATACAGAGGGTGTAGTCAGTGAGAGACAGAGACTGAATCCAGAGGGTGTAGTCAGTGAGAGACAGAGACTGAATACAGAGGGTGTAGTCAGTGAGAGACAGAGACTGAATCCAGAGGGTGTAGTCAGTGAGAGACAGAGACTGAATACAGAGGGTGTAGTCTGTGAGAGACAGAGACTGAATCCAGAGGGTGTAGTCAGTGAGAGAGAGAGACTGAATCCAGAGGGTTTGTCAGTGAGAGAGAGAGACTGAATACAGAGGGTGTAGTCAGTGAGAGAGAGACTGAATACAGAGGGTGTAGTCAGTGAGAGAGACAGAGACTGAATACAGAGGGTGTAGTCAGTGAGAGACAGAGACTGAATACAGAGGGTGTAGTCAGTGAGAGACAGAGACTGAATACAGAGGGTGTAGTCAGTGAGAGACAGAGACTGAATACAGAGGGTGTAGTCAGTGAGAGACAGAGACTGAATACAGAGGGTGTAGTCAGTGAGAGACAGAGACTGAATACAGAGGGTGTAGTCAGTGAGAGACAGAGACTGAATACAGAGGGTGTAGTCAGTGAGAGAGACAGAGACTGAATCCAGAGGGTGTAGTCAGTGAGAGACAGAGACTGAATCCAGAGGGTGTAGTCAGTGAGAGAGAGCGACTGAATCCAGAGGGTGTAGTCAGTGAGAGAGACAGAGACTGAATCCAGAGGGTGTAGTCAGTGAGAGAGAGAGAGAGAGAGAGAGAGACTGAATACAGAGGGTGTAGTCAGTGAGAGAGGGAGAGAGACAGAATACAGAGGGTGTAGTCAGTGAGAGAGACAGAGACTGAATCCAGAGGGTGTAGTCAGTGAGAGAGAGAGATTGAATACAGAGGGTGTAGTCAGTGAGAGACAGAGACTGAATACAGAGGGTGTAGTCAGTGAGAGACAGAGACTGAATACAGAGGATGTAGTCAGTGATAGACAGAGACTGAATCCAGAGGGTGTAGTCAGTGAGAGACAGAGACTGAATACAGAGGGTGTAGTCAGTGAGAGACAGAGACTGAATACAGAGGGTGTAGTCAGTGAGAGACAGAGACTGAATACAGAGGGTGTAGTCAGTGAGAGACAGAGACTGAATACAGAGGGTGTAGTCAGTGAGAGAGACTGAATACAGAGGGTGTAGTCAGTGAGAGACAGAGACTGAATACAGAGGGTGTAGTCAGTGAGAGACAGAGACTGAATACAGAGGGTGTAGTCAGTGAGAGAGACAGAGACTGAATCCAGAGGGTGTAGTCAGTGAGAGACAGAGACTGAATCCAGAGGGTGTAGTCAGTGAGAGACAGAGACTGAATCCAGAGGGTGTAGTCAGTGAGAGAGAGCGACTGAATCCAGAGGGTGTAGTCAGTGAGAGAGACAGAGACTGAATCCAGAGGGTGTAGTCAGTGAGAGAGAGAGAGAGAGAGAGACTGAATACAGAGGGTGTAGTCAGTGAGAGAGGGAGAGAGACAGAATACAGAGGGTGTAGTCAGTGAGAGAGACAGAGACTGAATCCAGAGGGTGTAGTCAGTGAGAGAGAGAGACTGAATACAGAGGGTGTAGTCAGTGAGAGACAGAGACTGAATCCAGAGGGTGTAGTCAGTAAGAGAGACAGAGACTGAATCCAGAGGGTGTAGTCAGTGAGAGACAGAGACTGAATCCAGAGGGGGTAGTCACTGAGAGAGAGAGACTGAATACAGAGGCTGTAGTCAGTGAGAGAGACAGAGACTGAATACAGAGGGTGTAGTCAGTGAGAGAGACAGAGACTGAATCCAGAGGGTGTAGTCAGTGAGAGACAGAGACTGAATCCAGAGGGGGTAGTCACTGAGAGAGAGAGACTGAATACAGAGGCTGTAGTCAGTGAGAGAGACAGAGACTGAATACAGAGGGTGTAGTCAGTGATAGACAGAGACTGAATACAGAGGGTGTAGTCAGTGAGAGACAGAGACTGAATACAGAGGGTGTAGTCAGTGATAGACAGAGACTGAATCCAGAGGGTGTAGTCAGTGAGAGACACAGAGACTGAATCCAGAGGGTGTAGTCAGTGAGAGACAGAGACTGAATCCAGAGGGTGTAGTCAGTGAGAGAGACAGAGACTGAATACAGAGGGTGTAGTCAGTGAGAGACAGAGACTGAATCCAGAGGGTGTAGTCAGTGAGAGACAGAGACTGAATCCAGAGGGTGTAGTCAGTGAGAGACAGAGACTGAATCCAGAGGGTGTAGTCAGTGAGAGAGAGACTGAATACAGAGGGTGTAGTCAGTGAGAGACACAGAGACTGAATCCAGAGGGTGTAGTCAGTGAGAGACAGAGACTGAATCCAGAGGGTGTAGTCAGTGAGAGAGACAGAGACTGAATCCAGAGGGTGTAGTCAGTGAGAGACAGAGACTGAATCCAGAGGGTGTAGTCAGTGAGAGAGAGAGACTGAATACAGAGGGTGTAGTCAGTGAGAGAGAGAGAGACTGAATACAGAGGGTGTAGTCAGTGAGAGAGACAAAGACTGAATACAGAGGGTGTAGTCAGTGAGAGACAGAGACTGAATACAGAGGGTGTAGTCAGTGAGAAAGACAGAGACTGAATCCAGAGGGTGTAGTCAGTGAGAGACAGAGACTGAATCCAGAGGGTGTAGTCAGTGAGAGAGAGAGACTGAATCCAGAGGGTGTAGTGAGTGAGAGAGACAGAGACTGAATCCAGTGGGTGTAGTCAGTGAGAGACTGAGACTGAATCCAGAGGGTGTAGTCAGTGAGAGAGACAGAGACTGAATACAGAGGGTGTAGTCAGTGAGAGAGGGAGACTGAATACAGAGGGTGTAGTCAGTGAGAGAGAGAGAGACTGAATCCAGAGGGTGTAGTCAGTGAGAGACAGAGACTGAATACAGAGGGTGTAGTCAGTGAGAGAGAGAGAGAGAGAGAGAGACTGAATACAGAGGGTGTAGTCAGTGAGAGAGAGAGACTGAATCCAGAGGGTGTAGTCAGTGAGAGAGAGAGACTGAATACAGAGGGTGTAGTCAGTGAGAGAGAGAGACTGAATACAGGGGGTGTAGTCAGTGAGAGAGAGAGACTGAATACAGAGGGTGTAGTCAGTGAGAGAGAGAGACTGAATCCAGAGGGTTTAGTCAGTGAGAGACAGAGACTGAATCCAGAGGGTGTAGTCAGTGAGAGACAGAGACTGAATCCAGAGGGTGTAGTCAGTGAGAGACTGAGACTGAATCCAGAGGGTGTAGTCAGTGAGAGAGAGACTGAATCCAGAGGGTGTAGTCAGTGAGAGACAGAGACTGAATACAGAGGGTGTAGTCAGTGAGAGACAGAGACTGAATCCAGAGGGTGTAGTCAGTGAGAGAGACAGAGACTGAATCCAGAGGGTGTAGTCAGTGAGAGACTGAGACTGAATACAGAGGGTGTAGTCAGTGAGAGACTGAGACTGAATCCAGAGGGTGTAGTCAGTGAGAGACTGAGACTGAATCCAGAGGGTGTAGTCAGTGAGAGAGACAGAGACTGAATACAGAGGGTGTAGTCAGTGAGAGAGAGAGACTGAATACAGAGGGTGTAGTCAGTGAGAGAGAGAGAGACTGAATCCAGAGGGTGTAGTCAGTGAGAGAGAGAGACTGAATACAGAGGGTGTAGTCAGTGAGAGAGAGAGACTGAATACAGAGGGTGTAGTCAGTGAGAGAGAGAGACTGAATACAGAGGGTGTAGTCAGTGAGAGAGAGAGACTGAATACAGAGGGTGTAGTCAGTGAGAGACAGAGACTGAATACAGAGGGTGTAGTCAGTGAGAGACAGAGACTGAATACAGAGGATGTAGTCAGTGAGAGAGAGAGACTGAATCCAGAGGGTGTAGTCAGTGAGAGAGAGAGACTGAATACAGAGGGTGTAGTCAGTGAGAGAGACAGAGACTGAATGCAGAGGGTGTAGTCAGTGAGAGAGAGACTGAATCCAGAGGGTGTAGTCAGTGAGAGACAGAGACTGAATACAGAGGGTGTAGTCAGTGAGAGACAGAGACTGAATACAGAGGGTGTAGTCAGTGAGAGACAGAGACTGAATCCAGAGGGTGTAGTCAGTGAGAGACAGAGACTGAATCCAGAGGGTGTAGTCTGTGAGAGACAGAGACTGAATCCAGAGGGTGTAGTCAGTGAGAGAGAGAGACTGAATCCAGAGGGTGTAGTCAGTGAGAGAGAGAGACTGAATACAGAGGGTGTAGTCAGTGAGAGACAGAGACTGAATCCAGAGGGTGTAGTCAGTAAGAGAGACAGAGACTGAATCCAGAGGGTGTAGTCAGTGAGAGACAGAGACTGAATCCAGAGGGGGTAGTCACTGAGAGAGAGAGACTGAATACAGAGGCTGTAGTCAGTGAGAGAGACAGAGACTGAATACAGAGGGTGTAGTCAGTGATAGACAGAGACTGAATAGAGAGGGTGTAGTCAGTGAGAGGGACAGAGACTGAATACAGAGGGTGTAGTCAGTGAGAGAGACAAAGACTGAATACAGAGGGTGTAGTCAGTGAGAGACAGAGACTTAATACAGAGGGTGTAGTCAGTGAGAAAGACAGAGACTGAATCCAGATGGTGTAGTCAGTGAGAGACAGAGACTGAATCCAGAGGGTGTCGTCAGTGAGAGAGACAGAGACTGAATACAGAGGGTGTAGTCAGTGAAAGACAGAGCCTGAATACAGAGGGTGTAGTCAGTGAGAGAGACAGAGACTGAATCCAGCGGGTCTACTCAGTGAGAGACAGAGACTGTATCCAGAGGGTGTAGTCAGTGAGAGACACAGAGACTGAATCCAGAGGGTGTAGTCAGTGAGAGAGACAGAGACTGAATCCAGAGGGTGTAGTCAGTGAGAGACAGAGACTGAATCCAGAGGGTGTAGTCAGTGAGAGAGAGAGACTGAATACAGAGGGTGTAGTCAGTGAGAGAGAGAGAGACTGAATACAGAGGGTGTAGTCAGTGAGAGAGACAAAGACTGAATACAGAGGGTGTAGTCAGTGAGAGACAGAGACTGAATACAGAGGGTGTAGTCAGTGAGAAAGACAGAGACTGAATCCAGAGGGTGTAGTCAGTGAGAGACAGAGACTGAATCCAGAGGGTGTAGTCAGTGAGAGAGAGAGACTGAATCCAGAGGGTGTAGTGAGTGAGAGAGACAGAGACTGAATCCAGTGGGTGTAGTCAGTGAGAGACTGAGACTGAATCCAGAGGGTGTAGTCAGTGAGAGAGACAGAGACTGAATACAGAGGGTGTAGTCAGTGAGAGAGAGAGACTGAATACAGAGGGTGTAGTCAGTGAGAGAGAGAGAGACTGAATCCAGAGGGTGTAGTCAGTGAGAGACAGAGACTGAATACAGAGGGTGTAGTCAGTGAGAGAGAGAGACTGAATACAGAGGGTGTAGTCAGTGAGAGAGAGAGACTGAATACAGAGGGTGTAGTCAGTGAGAGAGAGAGACTGAATACAGAGGGTGTAGTCAGTGAGAGAGAGAGACTGAATCCAGAGGGTTTAGTCAGTGAGAGACAGAGACTGAATCCAGAGGGTGTAGTCAGTGAGAGACAGAGACTGAATCCAGAGGGTGTAGTCAGTGAGAGACTGAGACTGAATCCAGAGGGTGTAGTCAGTGAGAGAGAGAGTGAATCCAGAGGGTGTAGTCAGTGAGAGACAGAGACTGAATACAGAGGGTGTAGTCAGTGAGAGACAGAGACTGAATCCAGAGGGTGTAGTCAGTGAGAGAGACAGAGACTGAATCCAGAGGGTGTAGTCAGTGAGAGACTGAGACTGAATACAGAGGGTGTAGTCAGTGAGAGACTGAGACTGAATCCAGAGGGTGTAGTCAGTGAGAGACTGAGACTGAATCCAGAGGGTGTAGTCAGTGAGAGAGACAGAGACTGAATCCAGAGGGTGTAGTCAGTGAGAGAGAGAGACTGAATACAGAGGGTGTAGTCAGTGAGAGAGAGAGACTGAATACAGAGGGTGTAGTCAGTGAGAGAGAGAGACTGAATACAGAGGGTGTAGTCAGTGAGAGACAGAGACTGAATACAGAGGGTGTAGTCAGTGAGAGAGAGAGACTGAATCCAGAGGGTGTAGTCAGTGAGAGAGAGAGACTGAATACAGAGGGTGTAGTCAGTGAGAGAGACAGAGACTGAATGCAGAGGGTGTAGTCAGTGAGAGAGAGACTGAATCCAGAGGGTGTAGTCAGTGAGAGACAGAGACTGAATACAGAGGGTGTAGTCAGTGAGAGACAGAGACTGAATACAGAGGGTGTAGTCAGTGAGAGACAGAGACTGAATCCAGAGGGTGTAGTCAGTGAGAGACAGAGACTGAATCCAGAGGGTGTAGTCTGTGAGAGACAGAGACTGAATCCAGAGGGTGTAGTCAGTGAGAGAGAGAGACTGAATACAGAGGGTGTAGTCAGTGAGAGAGACAGAGACTGAATACAGAGGGTGTAGTCAGTGAGAGAGAGACTGAATACAGAGGGTGTAGTCAGTGAGAGAGACAGAGACTGAATACAGAGGGTGTAGTCAGTGAGAGACAGAGACTGAATACAGAGGGTGTAGTCAGTGAGAGACAGAGACTGAATACAGAGGGTGTAGTCAGTGAGAGACAGAGACTGAATACAGAGGGTGTAGTCAGTGAGAGACAGAGACTGAATACAGAGGGTGTAGTCAGTGAGAGACAGAGACTGAATACAGAGGGTGTAGTCAGTGAGAGACAGAGACTGAATACAGAGGGTGTAGTCAGTGAGAGAGACAGAGACTGAATCCAGAGGGTGTAGTCAGTGAGAGACAGAGACTGAATCCAGAGGGTGTAGTCAGTGAGAGACAGAGACTGAATCCAGAGGGTGTAGTCAGTGAGAGAGAGCGACTGAATCCAGAGGGTGTAGTCAGTGAGAGAGACAGAGACTGAATCCAGAGGGTGTAGTCAGTGAGAGAGAGAGAGAGAGAGAGACTGAATACAGAGGGTGTAGTCAGTGAGAGAGGGAGAGAGACAGAATACAGAGGGTGTAGTCAGTGAGAGAGACAGAGACTGAATCCAGAGGGTGTAGTCAGTGAGAGAGAGAGACTGAATACAGAGGGTGTAGTCAGTGAGAGACAGAGACTGAATACAGAGGGTGTAGTCAGTGAGAGACAGAGACTGAATACAGAGGGTGTAGTCAGTGAGAGACAGAGACTGAATACAGAGGGTGTAGTCAGTGAGAGAGACAGAGACTGAATCCAGAGGGTGTAGTCAGTGAGAGAGAGACTGAATCCAGAGGGTGTAGTCAGTGAGAGAGAGAGAGACTGAATACAGAGGGTGTAGTCAGTGAGAGACAGAGACTGAATACAGAGGATGTAGTCAGTGATAGACAGAGACTGAATCCAGAGGGTGTAGTCAGTGAGAGACAGAGACTGAATCCAGAGGGTGTAGTCAGTGAGAGAGACAGAGACTGAATCCAGAGGGTGTAGTCAGTGAGAGACAGAGACTGAATCCAGAGGGGGTAGTCACTGAGAGAGAGAGACTGAATACAGAGGCTGTAGTCAGTGAGAGAGACAGAGACTGAATACAGAGGGTGTAGTCAGTGATAGACACAGAGACTGAATCCATAGGGTGTAGTCAGTGAGAGACAGAGACTGAATCCAGAGGGTGTAGTCAGTGAGAGACAGAGACTGAATCCAGAGGGTGTAGTCAGTGAGAGAGAGAGACTGAATCCAGAGGGTGTAGTCAGTGAGAGAGACAGAGACTGAATCCAGAGGGTGTAGTCAGTGAGAGAGAGAGACTGAATCCAGAGGGTGTAGTCAGTGAGAGAGAGACTGAATCCAGAGGGTGTAGTCAGTGAGAGACTGAGACTGAATCCAGAGGGTGTAGTCAGTAAGAGAGACAGAGACTGAATACAGAGGGTGTAGTCAGTGAGAGAGAGAGACTGAATACAGAGGGTGTAGTCAGTGAGAGAGACAGAGACTGAATACAGAGGGTGTAGTCAGTGAGAGAGAGAGACTGAATACAGAGGGTGTAGTCAGTGAGAGAGAGAGACTGAATACAGAGGGTGTAGTCAGTGAGAGACAGAGACTGAATACAGAGGGTGTAGTCAGTGAGAGAGAGAGACTGAATCCAGAGGGTGTAGTCAGTGAGAGAGAGAGACTGAATACAGAGGGTGTAGTCAGTGAGAGAGAGACTGAATACAGAGGGTGTAGTCAGTGAGAGACAGAGACTGAATACAGAGGGTGTAGTCAGTGAGAGACAGAGACTGAATACAGAGGGTGTAGTCAGTGAGAGACAGAGACTGAATCCAGAGGGTGTAGTCAGTGAGAGACAGAGACTGAATCCAGAGTGTGTAGTCTGTGAGAGACAGAGACTGAATCCAGAGGGTGTAGTCAGTGAGAGAGAGAGACTGAATACAGAGGGTGTAGTCAGTGAGAGAGAGACTGAATCCAGAGGGTTTGTCAGTGAGAGAGAGAGACTGAATACAGAGGGTGTAGTCAGTGAGAGAGAGACTGAATACAGAGGGTGTAGTCAGTGAGAGAGACAGAGACTGAATACAGAGGGTGTAGTCAGTGAGAGACAGAGACTGAATACAGAGGGTGTAGTCAGTGAGAGACAGAGACTGAATACAGAGGGTGTAGTCAGTGAGAGACAGAGACTGAATACAGAGGGTGTAGTCAGTGAGAGACAGAGACTGAATACAGAGGGTGTAGTCAGTGAGAGACAGAGACTGAATACAGAGGGTGTAGTCAGTGAGAGACAGAGACTGAATACAGAGGGTGTAGTCAGTGAGAGAGACAGAGACTGAATCCAGAGGGTGTAGTCAGTGAGAGACAGAGACTGAATCCAGAGGGTGTAGTCAGTGAGAGACAGAGACTGAATCCAGAGGGTGTAGTCAGTGAGAGAGAGCGACTGAATCCAGAGGGTGTAGTCAGTGAGAGAGACAGAGACTGAATCCAGAGGGTGTAGTCAGTGAGAGAGAGAGAGAGAGAGAGACTGAATACAGAGGGTGTAGTCAGTGAGAGAGGGAGAGAGACAGAATACAGAGGGTGTAGTCAGTGAGAGAGACAGAGACTGAATCCAGAGGGTGTAGTCAGTGAGAGAGAGAGACTGAATACAGAGGGTGTAGTCAGTGAGAGACAGAGACTGAATACAGAGGGTGTAGTCAGTGAGAGACAGAGACTGAATCCAGAGGGTGTAGTCAGTAAGAGAGACAGAGACTGAATCCAGAGGGTGTAGTCAGTGAGAGACAGAGACTGAATCCAGAGGGTGTAGTCAGTGAGAGAGACAGAGACTGAATCCAGAGGGTGTAGTCAGTGAGAGACAGAGACTGAATCCAGAGGGGGTAGTCACTGAGAGAGAGAGACTGAATACAGAGGCTGTAGTCAGTGAGAGAGACAGAGACTGAATACAGAGGGTGTAGTCAGTGAGAGAGACAGAGACTGAATCCAGAGGGTGTAGTCAGTGAGAGACAGAGACTGAATCCAGAGGGTGTAGTCAGTGAGAGAGAGAGACTGAATCCAGAGGGTGTAGTCAGTGAGAGAGAGAGAGACTGAATCCAGAGGGTGTAGTCAGTGAGCGACAGAGACTGAATCCAGAGGGTGTAGTCAGTGAGAGACAGAGACTGAATCCAGAGGGTGTAGTCAGTGAGAGACAGAGACTGAATCCAGAGGGTGTAGTCAGTGAGAGAGAGAGACTGAATCCAGAGGGTGTAGTCAGTGAGAGACTGAGACTGAATCCAGAGGGTGTAGTCAGTGAGAGAGAGAGACTGAATACAGAGGGTGTAGTCAGTGAGAGACTGAGACTGAATCCAGAGGGTGTAGTCAGTGAGAGAGAGAGACTGAATCCAGAGGGTGTAGTCAGTGAGAGAGAGAGACTGAATACAGAGGGTGTAGTCAGTGAGAGAGACAGAGACTGAATCCAGAGGGTGTAGTCAGTGAGAGAGACAGACTGAATCCAGAGGGTGTAGTCAGTGAGAGAGAGACTGAATCCAGAGGGTGTAGTCAGTGAGAGAGAGAGACTGAATACAGAGGGTGTAGTCAGTGAGAGACAGAGACTGAATCCAGAGGGTGTAGTCAGTGAGAGAGAGAGACTGAATCCAGAGGGTGTAGTCAGTGAGAGAGAGAGACTGAATACAGAGGGTGTAGTCAGTGAGAGAGAGAGACTGAATACAGAGGGTGTAGTCAGTGAGAGAGACAGAGACTGAATCCAGAGGGTGTAGTCAGTGAGAGAGACAGACTGAATCCAGAGGGTGTAGTCAGTGAGAGAGAGACTGAATCCAGAGGGTGTAGTCAGTGAGAGAGAGAGACTGAATACAGAGGGTGTAGTCAGTGAGAGACAGAGACTGAATCCAGAGGGTGTAGTCAGTGAGAGAGAGAGACTGAATACAGAGGGTGTAGTCAGTGAGAGAGAGAGAGACTGAATCCAGAGGGTGTAGTCAGTGAGAGACAGAGACTGAATACAGAGGGTGTTGTCAGTGAGAGAGAGACTGAATCCAGAGGGTGTAGTCAGTGAGAGAGAGAGACTGAATCCAGAGGGTGTAGTCAGTGAGAGACAGAGACTGAATCCAGAGGGTGTAGTCAGTGAGAGAGAGAGACTGAATACAGAGGGTGTGGTCAGTGAGAGAGAGAGACTGAATACAGAGGGTGTAGTCAGTGAGAGACAGAGACTGAATACAGAGGGTGTAGTCAGTGAGAGAGAGAGACTGAATACAGAGGGTGTAGTCAGTGAGAGAGACAGAGACTGAATACAGAGGGTGTAGTCAGTGAGAGAGAGAGACTGAATACAGAGGGTGTAGTCAGTGAGAGAGAGAGACTGAATCCAGAGGGTGTAGTCAGTGAGAGACAGAGACTGAATACAGAGGGTGTAGTCAGTGAGAGACAGAGACTGAATCCAGAGGGTGTAGTCAGTGAGAGACAGAGACTGAATCCAGAGGGTGTTGTCAGTGAGAGAGACAGAGACTGAATCCAGAGGGTGTAGTCAGTGAGAGACAGAGACTGAATCCAGAGGGTGTAGTCAGTGAGAGAGAGAGACTGAATCCAGAGGGTGTAGTCAGTGAGAAACAGAGACTGAATACAGAGGGTGTAGTCAGTGAGAGAGAGAGAGAGAGAGAGAGAGACTGAATACAGAGGGTGTAGTCAGTGAGAGAGAGAGAGAGACTGAATCCAGAGGGTGTAGTCAGTGAGAGAGAGAGAGAGAGAGACTGAATACAGAGGGTGTAGTCAGTGAGAGACAGAGACTGAATACAGAGGGTGTAGTCAGTGAGAGACAGAGACTGAATCCAGAGGGTGTAGTCAGTGAGAGACAGAGACTGAATCCAGAGGGTGTAGTCAGTGAGAGAGAGAGAGAGACAGAGACTGAATCCAGAGGGTGTAGTCAGTGAGAGAGAGAGACTGAATACAGAGGGTGTAGTCAGTGATAGACAGAGACTGAATACAGAGGGTGTAGTCAGTGAGAGACAGAGACTGAATACAGAGGGTGTAGTCAGTGAGAGACAGAGACTGAATACAGAGGGTGTAGTCAGTGAGAGAGAGAGACTGAATCCAGAGGGTGTAGTCAGTGAGAGAGAGAGACTGAATCCAGAGGGTGTAGTCAGTGAGAGAGACAGAGACTGAATCCAGAGGGTGTAGTCAATGAGAGAGACAGAGACTGAATCCAGAGGGTGTAGTCAGTGAGAGAGACAGAGACTGAATCCAGAGGGTGTAGTCAGTGAGAGACAGAGACTGAATCCAGAGGGTGTTGTCAGTGAGAGAGACAGAGACTGAATCCAGAGGGTGTCATCAGTGAGAGAGAGAGACTGAATACAGAGGGTGTAGTCAGTGAGAGACAGAGACTGAATACAGAGGGTGTAGTCAGTGAGAGAGACAGAGACTGAATCCAGAGGGTGTAGTCAGTGAGAGACAGAGACTGAATACAGAGGGTGTAGTCAGTGAGGGAGACAGACTGAATCCAGAGGGTGTAGTCAGTGAGAGAGAGAGACTGAATCCAGAGGGTGTAGTCAGTGAGAGAGAGAGACTGAATCCAGAGGGTGTAGTCAGTGAGAGAGACAGACTGAATCCAGAGGGTGTAGTCAGTGAGAGAGAGACTGAATCCAGAGGGTGTAGTCAGTGAGAGAGACAGACTGAATCCAGAGGGTGTAGTCAGTGAGAGAGAGACTGATTACAGAGGGTGTAGTCAGTGAGAGAGAGATACTGAATCCAGAGGGTGTAGTCAGTGAGAGAGACAGAGACTGAATCCAGAGGGTGTAGTCAGTGAGAGAGAGACTGAATCCAGAGGGTGTAGTCAGTGAGAGAGAGACAGACTGAATACAGAGGGTGTAGTCAGTGAGAGAGACAGAGACTGAATACAGAGGGTGTAGTCAGAGAGAGAGACAGAGACTGAATCCAGAGGGTTAGTCAGTGAGAGAGCGAGACTGAATCCAGAGGGTGTAGTCAGTGAGAGAGACAGACTGAATCCAGAGGGTGTAGTCAGTGAGAGAGACAGACTGAATCCAGAGGGTGTAGTCAGTGAGAGAGAGACTGAATACAGAGGGTGTAGTCAGTGAGAGAGACAGACTGAATCCAGAGGGTGTAGTCAGTGAGAGAGAGACTGAATACAGAGGGTGTAGTCAGTGAGAGAGAGATACTGAATCCAGAGGGTGTAGTCAGTGAGAGAGACAGAGACTGAATCCAGAGGGTGTAGTCAGTGAGAGAGAGACTGAATCCAGAGGGTGTAGTCAGTGAGAGAGAGACAGACTGAATACAGAGGGTGTAGTCAGTGAGAGAGACAGAGACTGAATACAGAGGGTTAGTCAGTGAGAGAGCGAGACTGAATCCAGAGGATGTAGTCAGTGAGAGACAGAGACTGAATACAGAGGGTGTAGTCAGTGAGAGACAGACAGACTGAATACAGAGGGTGTCATCAGTGACAGAGTGTGTGATTGAGGTTATAGCAATTAGAAATTTATTCATACCATTCAAACACAAACGTTTCGAGAGAACAGCCTACACACAAACAACTTCAACATTGATTCTCGACCAGAGTGTTGCTGGAAAAGCACAGCAGTACAGGCAGCATCCGAGGGGCAGGAGAATCAATGTTTTCAGCAAAAGCTGTTCATCCTGATGAAGGGCTCCTACCCGAAACATCGATTTTCCTGCTCCTCGGATGCTGCCTGAACTGCTATGCTTTTCCAGCATCACTCTAATCCAGAATCTGGTTTCCAGCATCTGCAGTCATTGTTTTTACCTCACTTCAACATTGAGCCAACTGGGAAATTCACTTTCCAAGAGGATATTCTGTACATCAGTTTTTTAAACCAAGTTGTCAGTGTAGAGAGAGAGATCCAGCCAGGTGTTTGGAGAGAGTGACACAGCCCAATGTGGGGAGAGACTCTCTGGGGAGTGTATACTTTGTGAACAGTGTTAAAAATCCCACAACACCAGGTTATAGTCCAACAGGTTTAATTGGAAGCACTAGCTTTCGGAGCACTGCTCCATCAGGTGATTATAGAGTGCACAATTGTAAGACACAGAATTTATAGCAAAAGTTTACAGTGTGATGTAACTGAAGTATATACTGACAAACTCCAGGATTATTTGTCAAGTTTCTCATCTTTTCGAATGACCGTGTTGGTTTCAGTTCTTTCATATACAAATCGCAAAACTTTTTTTAAAAGTTACATTCTCAAGTGAACTTTAGCAATTGGGGTCATGTCGGCCCAGATAATGTATTGAAGGTGTGAGCTGCCCTGTGTGAGGCTGTCTGTGCTACAATAGGCAGACTGATTCTCATCTAAAACACGGATTTACAGAATCTCACATGGATTCATGCAGGTTTTGAGCAAAGTAAAATGTAATTCTGCCAGTACAAATTCACCCCAAAAACGTACATGTGTGTGTGGTTATGTGGTTATGAGTGTTTGTGAGAGTGTGTGTATGTGTGTGTGAGTGTAAAGGGATATAGTCTGTGAGAGGGTGTGCGTGTGTGTGTATATATGTGTGCAGGAGTATCTGTATGTGTGTCGGAGCGTGTGTGTGTCAGAGTGTCTGGGTATGTGTGTTTGTGAGCAATGCCCTGTTACTCAGCACCCTGTGACACACCCACAGCCCCTCACACACCCACACACACCCCCTTACACACACACATCCACAGCACCTCACACCCACACCCCCTTACACACACACACCCACCCCCTTACACCCACGCCCACAGCACCTCTCACACACACTCACAGCACCTCATACACCCACACCCCCTCACGCACACATCCACACCCCCCTACACACCCACACCCCCTCACAAACACACCCACACCCCCCTACACACAGACACACACCCTCACACACACACCCACACCCCCTACACACAGACACACACCCTCACACACACCCCCTACACACTCAGACACCCTCACACACACACCCACACCCCCTCACTCCCACCCCCTCACACAGACACCCTGCCCCCTCACACTGACACGCTGTGGGCTGTGAATGACCAGGTTTCCAAACACTGCAGACCCCACCCTCATACTCTCCGTTCGAACGGTATTCTGTGAAGGTTTCCAGATTCCACTCCCTCACTGGGTCCTGTTAAATGTTGGTGTAATATGTACTGTAACACACTGGGACATCAGTACATGCTCTGTCTCTCTCTCCCTCTGACACAAACCAAGAAAGAGATATTCAGGCAGGGAGCTGTAACATGTCCCATATCTGAAGCACAAACATTTAGCCGTCATGTCGGATCCACAGCTTCATGCTGGATGACAATGTGCCATACTCATTGAGGTAAGTCACTGACTTAGGTTAAAACATGGGCGATTCAAGATTCCCATCTGAAAACAGAAAACAGGCAGAGAGTTAAAGGCAGCTCCAACATCCCATTCCAGACACACTCTGGGAGTTACACACATTGCCAGTGACAAACACAAAAACTAAACACAACAGAAGCTGAAGATCTGAAACCAGACAGAATATGCTGGAGAAACCCAGCATATCTCACACTACACTGAATGGGAGATCAGGCAGACGGGGCCGAATGGACTACTCCTGTTTTCATTAATATGCTAGCACAGACGGAAACCTGGGGATCCAGAGGACTCGCTGGGGCAGTATATCAATCACAGGCAGTGGGTGGCATGGTTTGTGTACAGTCAGGGTACAGTGTGTACAGCCGGGGTACAGTGTGAACAGCCGGGGTACAGTGTGAACAGCCGGGGTACAGTGTGAACAGCCAGGGTACAGTGTGTACAGTTGGGGTACAGTGTGTACAGTTGGGGTACAGTGTGTACAGTTGGGGTACAGTGTGTACAGTCGGGGTACAGTGTATACATCCGGGGTACAGTGTGTTCAGCCAGGGTACAGTGTATACATCCGGGGTATAGTGTGCACAGCCGGGATACAGTATGTACAACAAGGGTACAGTGTACAGGGTGACGCTGTGCAGGGTGATGCTGTGCAGGATGAAAGTGTACAGAGTAGGAAATTTACAGGGTGACGGTGTACGGGGTGACTGTGTACAGGGTGACAGTGTACAGGATGACAGTGTACAGGATGACAGTGTACAGGATGACAGTGTACACGATGACAGTGTACAGGGTGACAGTGTACAGGGTGACAGTGTACATAGTAATTGTGTACAGGGTGACTGTGTACAGGATGACAGTGTACAGGGTGACTGTACAGGGTGACGGTGTACAGGGTGACGGTGTACAGGGTGACTGTGCACAGGGTGACGGTGTACAGGGTGACGGTGTACAGGGTGACGGTGTACAGGGTGACTGTGCACAGGGTGACGGTGTACAGGGTGATTGTGTACATAGTAATTGTGTACATAGTAATTGTGTACGGGGTGATGGTGTACAGGGTGATTGTGTACATAGTAATTGTGTACAGGGTGACGGTGTACAGGGTGACGGTGTACAGGGTGACGGTGTACAGGGTGACTGTGCACAGGGTGACGGTGTACAGGGTGACGGTGTACAGGGTGATTGTGTACATAGTAATTGTGTACAGGGTGACGGTGTACAGGGTGACTGTGTACAGGGTGACTGTGCACAGGGTGACGGTGTACAGGGTGACGGTGTACAGGGTGATTGTGTACATAGTAATTGTGTACATAGTAATTGTGTACGGGGTGACGGTGTACAGGGTGACGGTGTACAGGGTGATTGTGTACATAGTAATTGTGTACAGGGTGACGGTGTACAGGGTGACGGTGTACAGGGTGACTGTGCACAGGGTGACGGTGTACAGGGTGACGGTGTACAGGGTGATTGTGTACATAGTAATTGTGTACAGGGTGACGGTGTACAGGGTGACTGTGTACAGGGTGACTGTGCACAGGGTGACGGTGTACAGGGTGATTGTGTACATAGTAATTGTGTACATAGTAATTGTGTACGGGGTGACGGTGTACAGGGTGACGGTGTACGGGGTGACGGTGTACAGGGTGACGGTGTACAGGGTGACGGTGTACAGGGTGATTGTGTACATAGTAATTGTGTACATAGTAATTGTGTACGGGGTGACGGTGTACAGGGTGACGGTGTACGGGGTGACGGTGTACAGGGTGACGGTGTACAGGGTGACGGTATACAGGGTGACGGTGTACGGGGTGACTGTGTACAGGATGACGGTGCACGGGGTGAGGGTGCACGGGGTGAGGGTGCACGGGGTGACGGTGTACGGGGTGACTGTGTACAGGGTGATTGTGTACATAGTAATTGTGTACAGGGTGACGGTGTACAGGGTGACGGTGTACAGGGTGACTGTGCACAGGGTGACGGTGTACAGGGTGACGGTGTACAGGGTGATTGTGTACATAGTAATTGTGTACAGGGTGACGGTGTACAGGGTGACGGTGTACAGGGTGATTGTGTACATAGTAATTGTGTACAGGGTGACGGTGTACAGGGTGACGGTGTACAGGGTGACTGTGCACAGGGTGACGGTGTACAGGGTGACGGTGTACAGGGTGATTGTGTACATAGTAATTGTGTACAGGGTGACGGTGTACAGGGTGACGGTGTACAGGGTGACTGTGCACAGGGTGACGGTGTACAGGGTGACGGTGTACAGGGTGATTGTGTACATAGTAATTGTGTACAGGGTGACGGTGTACAGGGTGACGGTGTACAGGGTGACTGTGCACAGGGTGACGGTGTACAGGGTGACGGTGTACAGGGTGATTGTGTACATAGTAATTGTGTACGGGGTGACGGTGTACAGGGTGACGGTGTACAGGGTGATTGTGTACATAGTAATTGTGTACAGGGTGACGGTGTACAGGGTGACGGTGTACAGGGTGACTGTGCACAGGGTGACGGTGTACAGGGTGACGGTGTACAGGGTGATTGTGTACATAGTAATTGTGTACAGGGTGACGGTGTACAGGGTGACTGTGTACAGGGTGACTGTGCACAGGGTGACGGTGTACAGGGTGATTGTGTACATAGTAATTGTGTACATAGTAATTGTGTACGGGGTGACGGTGTACAGGGTGACGGTGTACGGGGTGACGGTGTACAGGGTGACGGTGTACAGGGTGACGGTGTACAGGGTGATTGTGTACATAGTAATTGTGTACATAGTAATTGTGTACGGGGTGACGGTGTACAGGATGACGGTGTACGGGGTGACGGTGTACAGGGTGACGGTGTACAGGGTGACGGTGTACGGGGTGAGGGTGCACGGGGTGACGGTGTACAGGGTGACGGTGTACAGGGTGACTGTGCACAGGGTGACGGTGTACAGGGTGATTGTGTACATAGTAATTGTGTACATAGTAATTGTGTACGGGGTGACGGTGTACAGGGTGACGGTGTACAGGGTGATTGTGTACATAGTAATTGTGTACAGGGTGACGGTGTACAGGGTGACGGTGTACAGGGTGACTGTGCACAGGGTGACGGTGTACAGGGTGACGGTGTACAGGGTGATTGTGTACATAGTAATTGTGTACAGGGTGACGGTGTACAGGGTGACTGTGTACAGGGTGACTGTGCACAGGGTGACGGTGTACAGGGTGATTGTGTACATAGTAATTGTGTACATAGTAATTGTGTACGGGGTGACGGTGTACAGGGTGACGGTGTACGGGGTGACGGTGTACAGGGTGACGGTGTACAGGGTGACGGTGTACAGGGTGATTGTGTACATAGTAATTGTGTACATAGTAATTGTGTACGGGGTGACGGTGTACAGGGTGACGGTGTACGGGGTGACGGTGTACAGGGTGACGGTGTACAGGGTGACGGTGTACAGGGTGACGGTGTACAGGGTGACGGTATACAGGGTGACGGTGTACGGGGTGACGGTATACAGGATGACGGTGCACGGGGTGACGGTGTACAGGGTGACGGTGTACAGGGTGACGGTATACAGGGTGACGGTGTACGGGGTGACGGTATACAGGATGACGGTGCACGGGGTGAGGGTGCACGGGGTGAGGGTGCACGGGGTGAGGGTGTACAGGGTGAGGGTGCACGGGGTGAGGGTGCACGGGGTGAGGGTGTACGGGGTGAGGGTGTACAGGGTGACGGTGTACAGGGTGACGGTGTACAGGGTGACGGTGTACGGGGTGAGGGTGTACAGGGTGACGGTGTACAGGGTGACGGTGTACAGGGTGACTGTGTACGGGGTGACGGTGTACAGGGTGACGGTGTACAGGGTGACGGTGTACAGGGTGACGGTATACAGGGTGACGGTGTACAGGGTGACGGTGTACAGGGTGACGGTATACAGGGTGACGGTGTACGGGGTGACGGTGTACGGGGTGACGGTGTACAGGGTGACGGTGTACAGGGTGACGGTGTACAGGATGACGGTGTACAGGGTGAGGGTGCACGGGGTGACGGTGTACAGGGTGACGGTGTACAGGGTGACGGTGTACAGGATAACGGTGTACAGGGTGACGGTGTACAGGGTGACGGTGTACAGGATGACGGTGTACAGGGTGACGGTGTACAGGGTGACGGTGTACAGGGTGAGGGTGCACGGGGTGACGGTGTACAGGGTGACGGTGTACAGGGTGACGGTGTAGAGGGTGACGGTGTACAGGGTGAGGGTGCACGGGGTGACGGTGTACAGGGTGACGGTGTACAGGGTGACGGTGTAGAGGGTGACGGTGTACAGGATGACGGTGTACAGGATGACGGTGTACGGGGTGACTGTGTACGGGGTGACGGTGTACGGGGTGACGGTGTACAGGGTGACGGTGTACGGGGTGACGGTGTACGGGGTGACGGTGTACGGGGTGACGGTGTACAGGGTGAGGGTGTACGGGGTGACGGTGTACAGGGTGAGGGTGCACGGGGTGAGGGTGCACGGGGTGAGGGTGCACGGGGTGAGGGTGCACGGGGTGACGGTGTACAGGGTGACGGTGTACGGGGTGACGGTGTACAGGGTGACGGTGTACAGGATGACGGTGTACAGGGTGACGGTGTACAGGGTGACGGTGTACAGGATGACGGTGTACAGGGTGACGGTGTACAGGGTGACGGTGTACAGGATGACGGTGTACAGGGTGACGGTGTACAGGGTGACGGTGTACAGGATGACGGTGTACAGGATGACGGTGTACAGGGTGACGGTGTACAGGGTGACGGTGTACAGGGTGAGGGTGCACGGGGTGACGGTGTACAGGGTGAGGGTGCACGGGGTGAGGGTGCACGGGGTGAGGGTGCACGGGGTGAGGGTGCACGGGGTGACGGTGTACAGGGTGACGGTGTACGGGGTGACGGTGTACAGGGTGACGGTGTACAGGATGACGGTGTACAGGGTGACGGTGTACAGGGTGACGGTGTACAGGATGACGGTGTACAGGGTGACGGTGTACAGGGTGACGGTGTACAGGATGACGGTGTACAGGGTGACGGTGTACAGGGTGACGGTGTACAGGATGACGGTGTACAGGATGACGGTGTACAGGGTGACGGTGTACAGGGTGACGGTGTACAGGGTGAGGGTGCACGGGGTGACGGTGTACAGGGTGACGGTGTACAGGGTGACGGTGTACAGGATGACGGTGTACAGGGTGACGGTGTACAGGGTGACGGTGTACAGGATGACGGTGTACAGGGTGAGGGTGCACGGGGTGACGGTGTACAGGGTGACGGTGTACAGGGTGACGGTGTAGAGGGTGACGGTGTACAGGATGACGGTGTACAGGATGACGGTGTACGGGGTGACTGTGTACGGGGTGACGGTGTACAGGATGACGGTGTACAGGATGACGGTGTACGGGGTGACGGTGTACAGGGTGACGGTGTACAGGATGACGGTGTACAGGGTGACGGTGTACAGGATGACGGTGTACGGGGTGACGGTGTACAGGATGACGGTGTACAGGGTGACGGTGTACAGGATGACGGTGTACAGGATGACGGTGTACGGGGTGACGGTGTACGGGGTGACGGTGTACGGGGTGACGGTGTACGGGGTGACTGTGTACGGGGTGACGGTGTACAGGGTGACGGTGTACAGGGTGACTGTGTACGGGGTGACGGTGTACAGGGTGACGGTGTACAGGGTGAGGGTGCACGGGGTGAGGGTGTACGGGGTGAGGGTGTACAGGATGACGGTGTACAGGGTGACGGTGTACGGGGTGACGGTGTACGGGGTGACGGTGTACGGGGTGACGGTGTACGGGGTGACGGTGTACAGGGTGACGGTGTACAGGATGACGGTGTACAGGGTGACGGTGTACGGGGTGACGGTGTACAGGGTGACGGTGTACAGGATGACGGTGTACAGGGTGACGGTGTACAGGGTGACGGTGTACGGGGTGACGGTGTACGGGGTGACGGTGTACAGGGTGACGGTGTACAGGATGACGGTGTACGGGGTGACGGTGTACAGGGTGACGGTGTACGGGGTGACGGTGTACAGGGTGACGGTGTACAGGGTGACGGTGTACGGGGTGACGGTGTACAGGGTGACGGTGTACAGGATGACGGTGTACAGGGTGACGGTGTACAGGGTGAGGGTGTACGGGGTGAGGGTGCACGGGGTGACGGTGTACAGGATGACGGTGTACGGGGTGACGGTGTACGGGGTGACTGTGTACGGGGTGACGGTGTACAGGATGACGGTGTACAGGGTGACGGTGTACAGGGTGACGGTGTACAGGGTGAGGGTGCACGGGGTGAGGGTGTACAGGGTGAGGGTGCAGTGAGATGACGGGAGGGACAGGAATCCCGTTGTGGAATGTGTTCAGGCCGGGAGACCTGGGGGTGGGGGTTCCGCACTGAGCCCACCGTCCTGTCCTCACCTTGCTGCTGGCCCTTCAGAAGGCCGGCCGGGAGTTGATACAACTCCTCACCGAGTTCCAGCTTTGGGTCCAGCTCCTCCCAATCCTCGAACATTGACTCACAGCCGGCCAGCTCCTCCAGGAAGGGGTCACCATCCCAGTCACTGGGCATGGGGAATGGGGACTGTACACAGCAGGATGAGAGACCGGAGCTGCTCTGAGTCTCCTCCCCAAGCTCCCTCCCCACCTCCGCTTCCGGGTAGAGCTCAGTCTGGAGTGGTAGAGACCTGTGCTCCAGCCCAGCCTCACCACTGTCCAACCACCCTGGGCCTATTCCCACGGGAGCTGGGAGTTGAGCTGGGAATGTCTCCGCGAGAGAGCGGATCTGTGTGGCCAGCAGACTAATCTTCACTCTCTCCTCCTTGGTGTAGTGAGCACGCCCTCCAATCCCCCAGGGGAGCTCTGCTGTTGACCCAATGCCCAGTGCTAAGGGCGCCTCCCCATGGACAGGGCAGGTAATGTCCCCTGGAGTCACCATGTTAACCTCCTGGGAATGAGGGGAGACGCCCAGTCTGGGAGGGGCATCAGGCGAAAGGATTGACTGAGCTGGGTAATGCCCCTCTCCCCAGGAAGAGCTACCCAGGGCAGGGCAGGGATGAGGGGAGCTGTGTGAGGAGGGGGCACCTACCCAGGGGGACAGAGACAAGGCCAGGTCATTCCAGGGATTGGGAGTCAGAGGCTGCTCTGGACTGGGAATGGCGAGGGTTGGCACGGAGACACCGGGTGTCGATGCTGCCCACCAGGAGGGAAGGCCAGGCTGCAGGTTCCTGGCAGAGGGAGTGCACAGACGGGCACCTTCAGGAGAGGACAGGGCGGCTGGGACAGTGAAGCTGGGAGCTGGCTCAGAGCAGGACAGACCGGGATGCAGATGGGCAGCTTCGGCCTCACTATAAACACAAGACAGCAGCGTTACCCTGGGGAGCACACACTGACTCAACCATCAACATTCAGACACCCCACTCAAACACAACCAACTTACACCAACCCAGAGGGAGTGCCACACTGTCGGAGGGTCAGTACTGAGGGAGTGCCGCACTGTCAGTGGGTCAGTACTGAGGGAGTGCTGCACTGTCAGAGGGTCAGTACTGAGGGAGTGTCGCACTGTCAGAGGGTCAGTACTGAGGGAGTGCTGCACTGTCAGAGGGTCAGTACTGAGGGAGTGTCGCACTGTCAGAGGGTCAGTACTGAGGGAGTGCCACACTGTCAGAGGGTCAGTACTGAGGGAGTGTCGCACTGTCGGAGGGTCAGTACTGAGGGAGTGCCGCACTGTCGGAGGGTCAGTACTGAGGGAGTGCCGCACTGTCGGAGGGTCAGTACTGAGGGAGTGCCGCACTGTCAGAGGGTCAGTACTGAGGGAGTGCCGCACTATCAGTGGGTCAGTACTGAGGTTGTGCCGCACTGTCAGTGGGTCAGTACTGAGGGAGTGTCGCACTGTCAGAGGGTCAGTACTGAGGGAGTGCTGCACTGTCAGAGGGTCAGTACTGAGGGAGTGCCACACTGTCAGAGGGTCAGTACTGAGGGAATTCGCACTGTCAGAGGGTCAGTACTGAGGGAGTGCCGCACTGTCAGAGGGTCAGTACTGAGGGAGTGCCGCACTGTCAGAGGGTCAGTACTGAGGGAGTGCTGCACTGTCAGAGGGTCAGTACTGAGGGAGTGCCGCACTGTCAGAGGGTCAGTACTGAGGGAGTGCCGCACTGTCAGAGGGTCAGTACTGAGGGAGTGCCGCACTGTCGGAGGGTCAGTGCTGAGGGTGTGCCGCACTGTCGGAGGGTCAGTACTGAGGGAGTGCCGCACTGTCAGTGGGTCAGTACTGAGGTTGTGCCGCACTGTCAGTGGGTCAGTACTGAGGGAGTGCCGCACTGTCGGAGGGTCAGTGCTGAGGGTGTGCCGCACTGTCGGAGGGTCAGTACTGAGGGAGTGCCGCACTGTCAGTGGGTCAGTACTGAGGTTGTGCCGCACTGTCAGTGGGTCAGTACTGAGGTTGTGCCGCACTGTCAGTGGGTCAGTATTGAGGGAGTGTCGCACTGTCGGAGGGTCAGTACTGAGGGAGTGCCGCACTGTCAGAGGGTCAGTACTGAGGGAGTGCCGCACTGTCAGAGGGTCAGTACTGAGGGAGTGCCGCACTGTCAGAGGGTCAGTACTGAGGGAGTGCCGCACTGTCGGAGGGTCAGTGCTGAGGGTGTGCCGCACTGTCGGAGGGTCAGTACTGAGGGAGTGCCGCACTGTCAGTGGGTCAGTACTGAGGTTGTGCCGCACTGTCAGTGGGTCAGTACTGAGGGAGTGCTGCACTGTCAGTGGGTCAGTATTGAGGGAGTGTCGCACTGTCGGAGGGTCAGTACTGAGGGAGTGCCGCACTGTCAGAGGGTCAGTACTGAGGGAGTGCCGCACTGTCAGTGGGTCAGTACTGAGGGAATTCGCACTGTCAGAGGGTCAGTACTGAGGGAGTGCCGCACTGTCAGAGGGTCAGTACTGAGGGAGTGCTGCACTGTCAGAGGGTCAGTACTGAGGGAGTGCCGCACTGTCGGAGGGTCAGTACTGAGGGAGTGCCCCACTGTCAGAGGGTCAGTACTGAGGGAGTGCCGCACTGTCAGAGGGTCAGTACTGAGGGAGTGTCACACTGTCAGAGGGTCAGTACTGAGGGAGTGCCGCACTGTCAGTGGGTCAGTATTGAGGGAGTGTCGCACTGTCGGAGGGTCAGTACTGAGGGAGTGCCCCACTGTCAGAGGGTCAGTACTGAGGGAGTGCCGCACTGTCAGAGGGTCAGTACTGAGGGAGTGTCACACTGTCAGAGGGTCAGTACTGAGGGAGTGCCGCACTGTCAGAGGGTCAGTACTGAGGGAGTGCTGCACTGTCGAAGGGTCAGTGCTGAGGGAGTGCCGCACTGTCAGAGGGTCAGTACTGAGGGAGTACTGCACTGTCGAAGGGTCAGTGCTGAGGGAGTGCCGCACTGTCAGAGGGTCAGTACTGAGGGAGTGTCACACTGTCGGAGGGTCAGTACTGAGGGAGTGCCGCACTGTCGAAGGGTCAGTGCTGAGGGAGTGCTGCACTGTCAGCGGGTCAGTGCTGAGGGAGTGTCACACTGTCAGAGGGTCAGTGCTGAGGGAGGGTCACACTGTCGGAGGGTCAGTGCTGAGGGAGTGTCACACTGTCAGAGGGTCAGTGCTGAGGGAGGGTCACACTGTCAGAGGGTCAGTACTGAGGGCAGTTCCCTCTCTGTGCACCGAGTGATCTCACTGTCACCTCCTGAGTGTGATTCTGTGTTGGGCTCTGGGTGTGGGGTTTAGTTCAGATATTGTTCCTGTGTCTGTTCCCTGATCCTCACCTCGAAACCCCCATTCACCTACCACACTCCCCTACCCCCCCTCCAAACCCCCACTCCCCCTCAAAACACCCCCACACCCCTCCCTCTCCAAACAACACCCACTCCCCCTCCAAACACACCCCTCTCCCCCTCCAAACCCCCACTCCCCAACAACCCACACCCACTCCCCCTCCAAACCACACACACCCCCCTCCAAATACCCCCACTCTCCCTCCAAACACACCACATTCCCCCTTCAAACCCCCCCCACTGCCCCTTCAAACCCCCCCCACTCCCCCTTCAAACCCCCCCACTCCCCCTTCAAACCCCCCCCACTCCCCCTCCAAACACCCACCACTGCCCCTTCAAACCCCCCCCACTCCCCCTCCAAACCCCCCCCACTCACCCTCCCCGTCCCCCTCCAAACCCCCCCCACTCCCCCTCCAAACCCCCCCCACTCCCCCTCCAAACCACACCCACTCACCCTCCAAACCACACCCACTCACCCTCCAAACCCCCCCACTCCCCCTCCAAACACCCCCCACTGCCCCTTCAAACCCCCCCACTCACCCTCCAAACCCCCCCCACTCCCCCTCCAAACCCCCCCCACTCCCCCTCCAAACACCCCCCACTGCCCCTTCAAACCCCCCCCACTCCCCCTCCAAACCACACCCACTCACCCTCCCCGTCCCCCTCCAAACCCCCCCACTCCCCCTCCAAACACCCCCCACTGCCCCTTCAAACCCCCCCACTCACCCTCCAAACCCCCCCCACTCCCCCTCCAAACCCCCCCCACTCCCCCTCCAAACACCCCCCACTGCCCCTTCAAACCCCCCCACTCACCCTCCAAACCCCCCCCACTCCCCCTCCAAACCCCCCCCACTCCCCCTCCAAACCCCCCCCACTGCCCCTTCAAACCCCCCCACTGCCCCTTCAAACCCCCCCCACTCCCCCTCCAAACCACACCCACTCACCCTCCAAAAACCCCCAACTCCCCTCCAAACACCCCCCACTCACCCAACAAACGCCCCCAACTCACCCGTCCAAACCTCACCCACTCCCCCTCCAAACCTCACCCACTCCCCCTCCAAATCACACCCACTGCCCCTCCAAACCACACACACTCCCCCCAAAACCACACCCACTCCCCCCAAAACCACACCCACTCCCCCTCCAAACAACCCCACACCCCCTCCCCCTCCAAACACCCTCACTCTCCCTCCAAACACCCACTCCCCCACCAAACCACACCCACTCTCCCTCCAAACACCCACTCCCCCCCAAACTACACCCACTCCCCCCCAAACCAAACCCACTCCCCCTCCAAACACCCCCCACTCCCCCTCCAAACACCCCCCACTCCCCCTCCAAACACCCACCACTCCCCCTCCAAACACCCCCCACTCCCCCTTCAAACACCCACCACTCCCCCTCCAAACACCCCCCACTCCCCCTTCAAACACCCACCACTCCCCCTCCCCGTCCCCCTCCAAACACCCCCCACTCCCCCTCCAAACACCCCCCACTCCCCCTTCAAACACCCCCCACTCCCCCTTCAAACACCCACCACTCCCCCTCCAAACACCCCCCACTCCCCCTCCAAACACCCCCCACTCCCCCTTCAAACACCCACCACTCCCCCTCCCCGTCCCCCTCCAAACACCCCCCACTCCCCCTTCAAACCCCCCCCACTCCCCCTTCAAACCCCCCCCACTCCCCCTCCAAACACCCCCCACTCCCCCTTCAAACCCCCCCCACTCCCCCTCCAAACACCCCCCACTCCCCCTTCAAACCCCCCCCACTCCCCCTCCAAACACCCCCCACTGCCCCTTCAAACCCCCCCCACTCCCCCTCCAAACCACACCCACTCACCCTCCAAAAACCCCCAACTCCCCTCCAAACACCCCCCACTCACCCAACAAACGCCCCCAACTCACCCGTCCAAACCTCACCCACTCCCCCTCCAAATCACACCCACTCCCCCTCAAAACCACACACACTCCCCCTCCAAACCACCCACTCCCCCCCCAAAACCACACACACTCCCCCCAAAACCACACACACTCCCCCCAAAACCACACACACTCCCCCCAAAACCACACACACTCCCCCTCCAAACACCCCCCACTCTCCCTCCAAACCCCCCCCACTGCCCCTCCAAACAACCCCCACTCCCCTTCAACCCCCCCTTCAACTCCTGCTCCAAACCACCCCAAACCCACTCACGCCCCCCTTGAAACCCCCCCACTCCCCAGATCGAACCCACCCCCACTCCCCTGCTAACCCCCCTCTCCCCCTCCCCATCTGCCAGACCCCACACTCGTGCAGACCTCCCCGCCACCCCCACCCCGCTCCCCCAGTACAGAAGGTGTTCCCGTGCCTGCCCCCTGCTGGTTACCTGATCACCAGGTGAGAGCAGTGTATGGAGGGTCCTGGATGCTCCAGACTTGCTCTGGTCAGGGTCCAAACCCAGGACAGGTCTCGGTGCTGCAGGCGCACAACCATTTTCACCTCCTTATCCCCACGGCTCACTGTGACAGGACACACAGGGTCAGTGTGTGTGGGTCTGTCCCCCAGGGAGAGTCAGTGTGTGTGTGTGGGTCTGTCCCCCCAGTGAGAGTCAGTGTGTGTGTGGGACTGTCCCCCAGTGAGAGTCAGTGTGTGTGTGTGGGTCTGTCCCCCCAGTGAGAGTCAGTGTGTGTGTGGGACTGTCCCCCAGTGAGAGTCAGTGTGTGTGTGTGGGACTGTTCCCCAGGGAGAGTCAGTGTGTGTGTGTGTGTGTGGGACTGTCCCCCAGTGAGAGTCAGTGTGTGTGTGTGTGGGACTGTCCCCCAGTGAGAGTCAGTGTGTGTGTGTGGGTCTGTCCCAAGAGTGAGAGTCAGTGTGTGTGTGTGTGTGTGGGTCTGTCCCCCCAGTGAGAGTCAGTGTGTGTGTGGGACTGTCCCCCCAGTGAGAGTCAGTGTGTGGGTGGGACTGTCTCCCCCAGAGAGAGTCAGTGTGTGTGTGTGTGTGTGTGGGACTGTCCCCCAGTGAGAGTCAGTGTGTGTGTGTGGGACTGTTCCCCCAGTGAGAGTCAGTGTGTGTGTGGGACTGTCCCCCAAGTGAGAGTCAGTGTGTGTGTGTGGGTCTGTTCCCCCAGTGAGAGTCAGTGTGTGTGTGTGTGTGTGGGACTGTCCCCCCAGTGAGAGTCAGTGTGTGTGTGTGTGGGACTGTCCCCCCAGTGAGAGTCAGTGTGTGTGTGTGGGTCTGTCCCCCAGTGAGAGTCAGTGTGTGTGTGTGTGGGACTGTTCCCCCAGTGAGAGTCAGTGTGTGTCTGGGACTGTCCCCCCAGTGAGAGTCAGTGTGTGTGTGTGTGTGGGACTGTCCCCCAGGGAGAGTCAGTGTATGTCTGGGACTGTCCCCCCAGTGAGAGTCAGTGTGTGTGTGTGGGACTGTCCCCCAGGGAGAGTCAGTGTGTGTGTGTGGGACTGTCCCCCAGGGAGAGTCAGTGTGTGTGTGTGGGACTGTCCCTCAGTGAGAGTCAGTGTGTGTGTGGGGGACTGTCCCCCAGTGAGAGTCAGTGTGTGTGTGTGGGACTGTCCCCCAGTGAGAGTCAGTGTGTGTGTGTGTGTGTGTGTGTGTGGTACTGTCCCCCAGTGAGAGTCAGTGTGTGTGTGTGGGACTGTCCCCCCAGTGAGAGTCAGTGTGTGTGTGGGACTGTCCCCCCCAGTGAGAGTCAGTGTGTGTGTGTGGGTCTGTCCCCCAGGGAGAGTCAGTGTGTGTGTGGGACTGTCCCCCCCAGTGAGAGTCAGTGTGTGTGTGTGGGACTGTCCCCCAGGGAGAGTCAGTGTGTGTGTGTGTGTGTGGGACTGTCCCCCCAGTGAGAGTCAGTGTGTGTGTGGGACTGTCCCCCCCTGTGAGAGTCAGTGTGTGTGTGTGGGACTGTTCCCCCAGTGAGAGTCAGTGTGTGTGTGGGACTGTCCCCCAGTGAGAGTCAGTGTGTGTGTGTGGGACTGTCCCCCAGTGAGAGTCAGTGTGTGTGTGTGGGACTGTCCCCCAGGGAGAGTCAGTGTGTGTGTGGGACTGTCCCCCCAGTGAGAGTCAGTGTGTGTGTGTGGGACTGTCCCCCAGTGAGAGTCAGTGTGTGTGTGTGGGACTGTCCCCCCAGTGAGAGTCAGTGTGTGTGTGTGGGACTGTCCCCCCAGTGAGAGTCAGTGTGTGTGTGTGGGACTGTTCCCGAGTGAGAGTCAGTGTGTGTGTGTGGGACTGTCCCCCAGGGAGAGTCAGTGTGTGTGTGTGTGGGACTGTCACCCAGGGAGAGTCAGTGTGTGTGTGTGGGACTGTCCCCCCAGTGAGAGTCAGTGTGTGTGTGTGTGGGACTGTCCCCCAGGGAGAGTCAGTGTGTGTGTGTGGGACTGTCCCCCAGTGAGAGTCAGTGTGTGTGTGTGGGACTGTCCCCCAGGGAGAGTCAGTGTGTGTGTGTGGGACTGTCCCCCAGGGAGAGTCAGTGTGTGTGTGTGGGACTGTCCCCCCAGTGAGAATACAGTGTGTGTGTGTGGGACTGTCCCCCAGTGAGAGTCAGTGTGTGTGTGGGACTGTCCCCCAGGGAGAGTCAGTGTGTGTGTGTGGGACTGTCCCCAGTGAGAGTCAGTGTGTGTGGGACTGTCCCCCAGTGAGAGTCAGTGTGTGTGTGGGACTGTTCCCGAGTGAGAGTCAGTGTGTGTGTGTGGGACTGTCCCCCAGGGAGAGTCAGTGTGTGTGTGTGGGACTGTCCCCCAGGGAGAGTCAGTGTGTGTGTGTGGGACTGTCCCCCAGGGAGAGTCGGTGTGTGTGTGTGGGACTGTCCCCCAGTGAGAGTCAGTGTGTGTGTGTGGGACTGTCCCCCCCAGTGAGAGTCAGTGTGTGTGTGTGATACTGTCCCCCAGTGAGAGTCAGTGTGTGTGTGTGGGACTGTCCCCCAGTGAGAGTCAGTGTGTGTGTGGGACTGTCCCCCCAGTGAGAGTCAGTGTGTGTGTGTGGGACTGTCCCCCTGTGAGAGTCAGTGCGTGTGTGGGACTGTCCCCCCAGGGAGAGTCAGTGTGTGTGTGGGACTGTCCCCCCCAGGGAGAGTCAGTGTGTGTGTGGGTCTGTCCCCCAGTGAGAGTCAGTGTGTGTGTGGGACTGTCCCCCCAGTGACAGTCAGTGTGTGTGTGTGTGTGTGTGGGACTGTCCCCCAGGGAGAGTCAGTGTGTGTGTGTGTGTGTGTGGGACTGTCCCCCAGGGAGAGTCAGTGTGTGTGTGTGGGACAGTCCCCCAGTGAGAGTCAGTGTGTGTGTGTGGGACTGTTCCCCCAGTGAGAGTCAGTGTGTGTGTGGGACTGTCCCCCCAGTGAGAGTCAGTGTGTGTGTGTGGGACTGTCCCCCAGGGAGAGTCAGTGTGTGTCTGGGACTGTCCCCCCAGTGAGAGTCAGTGTGTGTGTGGGACTGTCCCCCAGGGAGAGTCAGTGTGTGTGTGTGGGACTGTCCCCCAGGGAGAGTCAGTGTGTGTGTGTGGGACTGTCCCTCAGTGAGAGTCCGTGTGTGTGTGTGGGGGACTGTCCCCCAGTGAGAGTCAGTGTGTGTGTGTGGGACTGTCCCCCAGTGAGAGTCAGTGTGTGTGTGTGGGACTGTCCCCCAGTGAGAGTCAGTGTGTGTGTGTGGGACTGTCCCCCCAGTGAGAGTCAGTGTGTGTGTGTGGGACTGTCCCCCAGGGAGAGTCAGTGTGTGTGTGTGTGTGTGGGACTGTACCCCCAGTGAGAGTCAGTGGGTGTGTGGGACTGTCCCCCCCAGTAGAGTCAGTGTGTGTGTGTGGGACTGTACCCCCTGTGAGAGTCAGTGTGTGTGTGGGACTGTCCCCCCCAGTAGAGTCAGTGTGTGTGTGTGGGACTGTCCCCCCAGTGAGTGTCAGTGTGTGTGTGTGGGAGTGTTCCCCCAGTGAGAGTCAGTGTGTGTGTGGGACTGTCCCCCAGTGAGAGTCAGTGTGTGTGTGTGGGACTGTCCCCCAGTGAGAGTCAGTGTGTGTGTGTGGGACTGTTCCCCCAGTGAGAGTCAGTGTGTGTGTGTGGGACTGTCCCCCAGTGAGAGTCAGTGTGTGTGTGTAGGACTGTCCCCCAGTGAGAGTCAGTGTGTGTGTGGGACTGTCCCCCAGTGAGAGTCAGTGTGTGTGTGGGACTGTCCCCCCAGTGAGAGTCAGTGTGTGTATGTGGGACTGTCCCCCAGTGAGAGTCAGTGTGCGTGTGTGGGACTGTCCCCCTGTGAGAGTCAGTGTGTGTGTGGGACTGTCCCCCCAGTGAGAGTGAGTGTGTGTGTGTGGGACTGTCCCCCAGTGAGAGTCAGTGTGTGTGTGTGGGACTGTCCCCCAGTGAGAGTCAGTGTGTGTGTGTGGGACTGTCCCCCTGTGAGAGTCAGTGTGTGTGCGTGGGACCTCTCCCCCAGTGTGAGTCAGTGTGTGTGTGTGGGACTGTCCTCCCAGTGAGAGTCAGTGCGTGTGTGTGGGAGTGTCCCCCAGTGAGAGTCAGTGTGTGTGTGGGACTGTCCCCCAGTGAGAGTCAGTGTGTGTGTGGGACTGTCCCCCCAGTGAGAGTCAGTGTCTGTGTGTGGGACTGTCCCCCCAGTGAGAGTCAGTGTGTGTGTGGGACTGTCCCCCAGTGAGAGTCAGTGTGTGTGTGTGGGACTGTCCCCCAGTGAGAGTCAGTGTGTGTGTGGGACTGTCCCCCAGTGAGAGTCAGTGTGTGTGTGGGACAGTCCCCCAGTGAGAGTCAGTGTGTGTGTGTGGGACTGTCCCCCAGGGAGAGTCAGTGTGTGTGTGTGTGTGTGTGGGACTGTCCCCCCAGTGAGAGTCAGTGTGTGTGTGGGACTGTTCCCGAGTGAGAGTCAGTGTGTGTGTGTGGGACTGTCCCCCCAGTGAGAGTCAGTGTGTGTGGGACTGTCCCCCAGTGAGAGTCAGTGTGTGTGTGTGGGACTGTCCCCCCAGTGAGAGTCAGTGTGTGTGTGTGTGTGTGGGACTGTCCCCCCAGTGAGAGTCAGTGTGTGTGTGGGACTGTTCCCGAGTGAGAGTCAGTGTGTGTGGGACTGTCCCCCCCAGGGAGAGTCAGTGCGTGTGTGGGACTCTCCCCCCCAGTGAGAGTCAGTGTGTGTGTGGGACTGTCCCCCCCAGGGAGAGTCAGTGTGTGTGTGGGTCTGTCCCCCAGTGAGAGTCAGTGTGTGTGTGTGTGTGTGGGACTGTCCCCCAGTGAGAGTCAGTGTGTGTGTGTGGGACTGTCCCCCAGGGAGAGTCAGTGTGTGTGTGTGGGACTGTCCCCCAGGGAGAGTCAGTGTGTGTGTGTGGGACTGTCCCCCAGGGAGAGTCAGTGTGTGTGTGTGGGACTGTCCCCCAGTGAGAGTCAGTGTGTGTGTGTGGGACTGTCCCCCAGTGAGAGTCAGTGTGTGTGTGGGACTGTCCCCCCAGTGAGAGTCAGTGTGTGTGTGTGTGGGACTGTCCCCCAGGGAGAGTCAGTGTGTGTCTGGGACTGTCCCCCCAGTGTGAGTCAGTGTGTGTGTGGGACTGTCCCCCAGGGAGAGTCAGTGTGTGTGTGTGGGACTGTCCCCCAGGGAGAGTCAGTGTGTGTGTGTGGGACTGTCCCTCAGTGAGAGTCAGTGTGTGTGTGGGGGACTGTCCCCCAGTGAGAGTCAGTGTGTGTGTGTGTGTGTGTGTGTGTGGTACTGTCCCCCAGTGAGAGTCAGTGTGTGTGTGTGGGTCTGTCCCCCCAGTGAGAGTCAGTGTGTGTGTGGGACTGTCCCCCCCAGTGAGAGTCAGTGTGTGTGTGTGGGACTGTCCCCCCAGTGAGAGTCAGTGTGTGTGTGGGGGACTGTCCCCCAGGGAGAGTCAGTGTGTGTGTGTGTGTGTGTGTGGGACTGTCCCCCCAGTGAGAGTCAGTGTGTGTGTGGGACTGTCCCCCCCAGTGAGAGTCAGTGTGTGTGTGGGGGACTGTCCCCCCAGTGAGAGTCAGTGTGTGTGCGGGACTGTCCCCCCAGTGAGAGTCAGTGTGTGTGTGTGGGACTGTCCCCCAGGGAGAGTCAGTGTGTGTGTGTGGGACTGTCCCCCAGTGAGTGTCAGTGTGTGTGTGTGGGACTGTTCCCGAGTGAGAGTCAGTGTGTGTGTGTGGGACTGTCCCCCAGTGAGAGTCAGTGTGTGTGTGTGGGACTGTCCCCCAGTGAGAGTCAGTGTGTGTGTGTGGGACTGTCCCCCAGTGAGAGTCAGTGTGTGTGTGTGGGACTGTCCCCCAGTGAGAGTCAGTGTGTGTGTGTGGGACTGTCCCCCAGGGAGAGTCAGTGTGTGTGTGTGGGACTGTCCCCCAGGGAGAGTCAGTGTGTGTGTGTGTGTGTGGGACTGTCCCCCAGGGAGAGTCAGTGTGTGTGTGTGGGACTGTCCCCCAGGGAGAGTCAGTGTGTGTGTGTGGGACTGTCCCCCAGGGAGAGTCAGTGTGTGTGTGTGTGGGACTGTCCCCCAGGGAGAGTCAGTGTGTGTGTGTGGGACTGTCCCCCAGGGAGAGTCAGTGTGTGTGTGTGTGTGTGTGTGTGGGACTGTCCCCCAGGGAGAGTCAGTGTGTGTGTGTGTGTGTGTGTGGGACTGTCCCCCCAGTGAGAGTCAGTGTGTGTGTGTGTGGGACTGTCCCCCAGTGAGAGTCAGTGTGTGTGTGGGACTGTTCCCGAGTGAGAGTCAGTGTGTGTGTGTGGGACTGTCCCCCAGGGAGAGTCAGTGTGTGTGTGTGGGACTGTCCCCCAGGGAGAGTCAGTGTGTGTGTGTGTGTGTGTGGGACTGTCCCCCAGGGAGAGTCAGTGTGTGTGTGTGTGGGACTGTCCCCCAGGGAGAGTCAGTGTGTGTGTGTGGGACTGTCCCCCAGGGAGAGTCAGTGTGTGTGTGTGGGACTGTCCCCCAGGGAGAGTCAGTGTGTGTGTGTGTGGGACTGTCCCCCAGGGAGAGTCAGTGTGTGTGTGTGGGACTGTCCCCCAGGGAGAGTCAGTGTGTGTGTGTGTGTGTGTGTGTGTGGGACTGTCCCCCAGGGAGAGTCAGTGTGTGTGTGTGTGTGTGTGTGGGACTGTCCCCCCAGTGAGAGTCAGTGTGTGTGTGTGTGGGACTGTCCCCCAGGGAGAGTCGGTGTGTGTGTGTGGGACTGTCCCCCAGTGAGAGTCAGTGTGTGTGTGGGACTGGCCCCCCCAGTGAGAGTCAGTGTGTGTGTGTGGGACTGTCCCCCCCAGTGAGAGTCAGTGTGTGTGTGTGATACTGTCCCCCAGTGAGAGTCAGTGTGTGTGTGTGGGACTGTCCCCCAGTGAGAGTCAGTGTGTGTGTGGGACTGTCCCCCCAGTGAGAGTCAGTGTGTGTGTGTGGGACTGTCCCCCTGTGAGAGTCAGTGTGTGTGTGGGACTGTCCCCCTGTGAGAGTCAGTGTGTGTGTGGGACTGTCCCCCAGTGAGAGTCAGTGTGTGTGTGTGGGACTGTCCCCCTGTGAGAGTCAGTGTGTGTGTGGGACTGTCCCCCCAGTGAGAGTCAGTGTGTGTGTGTGGGACTGTCCCCCAGTGAGAGTCAGTATGTGTGTGCGACTGTCCCCCCAGTGAGAGTCAGTGTGTGTGTGTGGGACTGTCCCCCAGTGAGAGTCAGTGTGTGTGTGTAGGACTGTCCCCCTGTGAGAGTCAGTGTGTGTGTGGGACTGTCCCCCCAGTGAGAGTCAGTGTGTGTGTGTGGGACTGTCCCCCAGTGAGAGCCAGTGTGTGTGTGGGACTGTCCCCCCAGTGAGAGTCAGTGTGTGTGTGTGGGACTGTCCCCCAGTGAGAGTCAGTGTGTGTGTGTGGGACTGTCCCCCTGTGAGAGTCAGTGTGTGTGTGGGACTGTCCCCCCAGTGAGAGTCAGTGTGTGTGTGTGGGACTGTCCCTCTGTGAGAGTCAGTGTGTGTGTGTGGGACTGTCCCCCCACCCAGTGAGAGTCAGTGTGTGTGTGTGGGACTGTCCCCCAGGGAGAGTCAGTGTGTGTGTGGGACTGTCCCCCAGTGAGAGTCAGTGTGTCTGTGTGGGACTGTCCCCCCAGTGAGAGTCAGTGCGTGAGTGTGGGACTGTCCCCCAGTGAGAGTCAGTGTGTGTGTGTGGGACTGTCCCCCAGTGAGAGTCAGTGTGTGTGTGTGGGACTGTCCCCTCAGTGAGAGTCAGTGTGTGTGTGTGGGACTGTCCCCCAGTGAGAGTCAGTGTGTGTGTGTGGGACTGTCCCCCTGTGAGAGTCAGTGTGTGTGTGTGGGACTGTCCCCCAGGGAGAGTCAGTGTGTGTGTGTGGGACTGTCCCCCAGTGAGAGTCAGTGTGTGTGTGGGACTGTTCCCGAGTGAGAGTCAGTGTGTGTGTGTGGGACTGTCCCCCAGGGAGAGTCAGTGTGTGTGTGTGGGACTGTCCCCCAGGGAGAGTTGGTGTGTGTGTGTGGGACTGTCCCCCTGTGAGAGTCAGTGTGTGTGTGGGACTGTCCCCCCAGTGAGATTCAGTGTGTGTGTGTGGGACTGTCCCCCAGTGAGAGTCAGTGTGTGTGTGTGGGACTGTCCACCTGTGAGAGTCAGTGTGTCTGTGTGGGACTGTCCCCCCAGTGAGAGTCAGTGCGTGAGTGTGGGACTGTCCCCCAGTGAGAGTCAGTGTGTGTGTGTGGGACTGTCCCCCAGTGAGAGTCAGTGTGTGTGTGTGGGACTGTCCCCCTGTGAGAGTCAGTGTGTCTGTGTGGGACTGTCCCCCCAGTGAGAGTCAGTGCGTGAGTGTGGGACTGTCCCCCCAGTGAGAGTCAGTGTGTGTGTGTGGGACTGTCCCCCAGTGAGAGTCAGTGTGTGTGTGTGGGACTGTCCCCTCAGTGAGAGTCAGTGTGTGTGTGTGTGTGGGACTGTCCCCCCAGTGAGAGTCAGTGTGTGTGTGTGTGTGGGACTGTCCCCCCAGTGAGAGTCAGTGTGTGTGTGTGGGACTGTCCCCCAGTGAGAGTCAGTGTGTGTGTGTGGGACTGTCCCCCTGTGAGAGTCAGTGTGTCTGTGTGGGACTGTCCCCCCAGTGAGAGTCAGTGCGTGAGTGTGGGACTGTCCCCCAGTGAGAGTCAGTGTGTGTGTGTGGGACTGTCCCCCAGTGAGAGTCAGTGTGTGTGTGTGGGACTGTCCCCTCAGTGAGAGTCAGTGTGTGTGTGTGGGACTGTCCCCCAGTGAGAGTCAGTGTGTGTGTGTGGGACTGTCCCCCTGTGAGAGTCAGTGTGTGTGTGTGGGACTGTCCCCCCACCCAGTGAGAGTCAGTGTGTGTGTGTGGGACTGTCCCCCAGGGAGAGTCAGTGTGTGTGTGGGACTGTCCCCCCACCCACTGAGAGTCAGTGTGCGTGTGTGGGACTGTCCCCCAGGGAGAGTCAGTGTGTGTGTGTGGGACTGTCCCCCAGTGAGAGTCAGTGTGTGTGTGGGACTGTTCCCGAGTGAGAGTCAGTGTGTGTGTGTGGGACTGTCCCCCAGGGAGAGTCAGTGTGTGTGTGTGGGACTGTCCCCCAGGGAGAGTCGGTGTGTGTGTGTGGGACTGTCCCGCAGTGAGAGTCAGTGTGTGTGTGTGGGACTGTCCCCCCCAGTGAGAGTCAGTGTGTGTGTGTGATACTGTCCCCCAGTGAGAGTCAGTGTGTGTGTGTGGGACTGTCCCCCAGTGAGAGTCAGTGTGTGTGTGGGACTGTCCCCCCAGTGAGAGTCAGTGTGTGTGTGTGGGACTGTCCCCCTGTGAGAGTCAGTGTGTGTGTGGGACTGTCCCCCAGTGAGAGTCAGTGTGTGTGTGTGGGACTGTCCCCCTGTGAGAGTCAGTGTGTGTGTGGGACTGTCCCCCCAGTGAGAGTCAGTGTGTGTGTGTGGGACTGTCCCCCAGTGAGAGTCAGTGTGTGTGTGTAGGACTGTCCCCCAGTGAGAGTCAGTGTGTGTGTGGGACTGTCCCCCCAGTGAGAGTCAGTGTGTGTGTGTGGGACTGTCCCCCAGTGAGAGTCATTGTGTGTGTGTGGGACTGTCCCCCTGTGAGAGTCAGTGTGTGTGTGGGACTGTCCCCCCAGTGAGAGTCAGTGTGTGTGTGTGGGACTGTCCCCCTGTGAGAGTCAGTGTGTGTGTGTGTGGGACTGTCCCCCAGTGAGAGTCAGTGTGTGTGTGTGGGACTGTCCCCTCAGTGAGAGTCAGTGTGTGTGTGTGGGACTGTCCCCCAGTGAGAGTCAGTGTGTGTGTGTGGGACTGTCCCCCTGTGAGAGTCAGTGTGTGTGTGGGACTGTCTCCCCAGTGAGAATCAGTGTGTGTGTGTGCGTGTGTGGGACTGTCCCCCCAGTGAGAGTCAGTGTGTGTGTGGGACTGTTCCCGAGTGAGAGTCAGTGTGTGTGGGACTTTCCCCCAGTGAGAGTCAGTGTGTGTGGGACTGTCCCCCAGTGAGAGTCAGTGTGTGTGTGTGGGACTGTCCCCCCAGTGAGAGTCAGTGTGTGTGTGTGTGTGTGTGTGGGACTGTCCCTCCAGTGAGAGTCAGTGTGTGTGGGACTGTCCCTCAGTGAGAGTCAGTGTGTGTGTGTGGGACTGTCCCCCCAGTGAGAGTCAGTGTGTGTGTGTGGGACTGTCCCCCAGTGAGAGTCAGTGCGTGTGTGGGACTGTCCCCCCAGGGAGAGTCAGTGTGTGTGTGGGACTGTCCCCCCCAGGGAGAGTCAGTGTGTGTGTGGGTCTGTCCCCCAGTGAGAGTCAGTGTGTGTGTGGGACTGTCCCCCCAGTGACAGTCAGTGTGTGTGTGTGTGTGGGACTGTCCCCCAGGGAGAGTCAGTGTGTGTGTGTGTGGGACTGTCCCCCCCAGTGAGAGTCAGTGTGTGTGGGACTGTCCCCCCAGTGAGAGTCAGTGTGTGTGTGTGGGACTGTCCCCCAGTGAGAGTCAGTGTGTGTGTGTGGGACTGTCCCCCTGTGAGAGTCAGTGTGTGTGTGTGGGACTGTCCCCCCACCCAGTGAGAGTCAGTGTGTGTGTGTGGGACTGTCCCCCAGGGAGAGTCAGTGTGTGTGTGGGACTGTCCCCCCACCCACTGAGAGTCAGTGTGTGTGTGGGACTGTCCCCCAGTGAGAGTCAGTGTGTCTGTGTGGGACTGTCCCCCCAGTGAGAGTCAGTGCGTGAGTGTGGGACTGTCCCCCAGTGAGAGTCAGTGTGTGTGTGTGGGACTGTCCCCCAGTGAGAGTCAGTGTGTGTGTGTGGGACTGTCCCCTCAGTGAGAGTCAGTGTGTGTGTGTGGGACTGTCCCCCAGTGAGAGTCAGTGTGTGTGTGTGGGACTGTCCCCCTGTGAGAGTCAGTGTGTGTGTGTGGGACTGTCCCCCCACCCAGTGAGAGTCAGTGTGTGTGTGTGGAACTGTCCCCCAGGGAGAGTCAGTGTGTGTGTGGGACTGTCCCCCCACCCACTGAGAGTCAGTGTGTGTGTGTGGGACTGTCCCCCAGGGAGAGTCAGTGTGTGTGTGTGTGGGACTGTCCCCCAGTGAGAGTCAGTGTGTGTGTTGGACTGTTCCCGAGTGAGAGTCAGTGTGTGTGTGTGGGACTGTCCCCCAGGGAGAGTCAGTGTGTGTGTGTGGGACTGTCCCCCAGGGAGAGTCGGTGTGTGTGTGTGGGACTGTCCCCCAGTGAGAGTCAGTGTGTGTGTGTGGGACTGTCCCCCCCAGTGAGAGTCAGTGTGTGTGTGTGATACTGTCCCCCAGTGAGAGTCAGTGTGTGTGTGTGGGACTGTCCCCCCAGTGAGAGTCAGTGTGTGTGTGGGACTGTCCCCCCAGTGAGAGTCAGTGTGTGTGTGTGGGACTGTCCCCCTGTGAGAGTCAGTGTGTGTGTGGGACTGTCCGCCAGTGAGAGTCAGTGTGTGTGTGTGGGACTGTCCCCCTGTGAGAGTCAGTGTGTGTGTGGGACTGTCCCCCCAGTGAGAGTCAGTGTGTGTGTGTGGGACTGTCCCCCAGTGAGAGTCAGTGTGTGTGTGGGACTGTCCCCCCAGTGAGAGTCAGTGTGTGTGTGTGGGACTGTCCCCCAGTGAGAGTCAGTGTGTGTGTGTGGGACTGTCCCCCTGTGAGAGTCAGTGTGTGTGTGTGTGGGACTGTCCCCCAGTGAGAGTCAGTGTGTGTGTGTGGGACTGTCCCCCAGTGAGAGTCAGTGTGTGTGTGTGGGACTGTCCCCTCAGTGAGAGTCAGTGTGTGTGTGTGGGACTGTCCCCCAGTGAGAGTCAGTGTGTGTGTGTGGGACTGTCCCCCTGTGAGAGTCAGTGTGTGTGTGTGGGACTGTCCCCCCACCCAGTGAGAGTCAGTGTGTGTGTGTGGGACTGTCCCCCAGGGAGAGTCAGTGTGTGTGTGGGACTGTCCCCCCAGGGAGAGTCAGTGTGTGTGTGGGACTGTTCCCGAGTGAGAGTCAGTGTGTGTGTGTGGAACTGTCCCCCAGGGAGAGTCAGTGTGTGTGTGGGACTGTTCCCGAGTGAGAGTCAGTGTGTGTGTGTGGAACTGTCCCCCAGGGAGAGTCAGTGTGTGTGTGGGACTGTTCCCGAGTGAGAGTCAGTGTGTGTGTGTGTGGAACTGTCCCCCAGGGAGAGTCAGTGTGTGTGTGTGGGACTGTCCCCCAGTGAGAGTCAGTGTGTGTGTGGGACTGTTCCCGAGTGAGAGTCAGTGTGTGTGTGTGGAACTGTCCCCCAAGGAGAGTCAGTGTGTGTGTGTGGGACTGTCCCCCAGGGAGAGTCGGTGTGTGTGTGTGTGGGACTGTCCCCCCCAGTGAGAGTCAGTGTGTGTGTGTGATACTGTCCCCCAGTGAGAGTCAGTGTGTGTGTGTGGGACTGTCCCCCAGTGAGAGTCAGTGTGTGTGTGGGACTGTCCCCCCAGTGAGAATCAGTGTGTGTGTGTGTGTGTGTGGGACTGTCCCCCCAGTGAGAGTCAGTGTGTGTGTGGGACTGTCCCCCCCAGTGAGAGTCAGTGTGTGTGTGGGGGACTGTCCCCCCAGTGAGAGTCAGTGTGTGTGTGTGTGTGTGTGGGACTGTCCCCCCAGTGAGAGTCAGTGTGTGTGTGGGACTGTTCCCGAGTGAGAGTCAGTGTGTGTGGGACTGTCCCCCAGTGAGAGTCAGTGTGTGTGTGGGTCTGTCCCCCAGTGAGAGTCAGTGTGTGTGTGGGACTGTCCCCCCAGTGACAGTCAGTGTGTGTGTGTGTGTGGGACTGTCCCCCAGGGAGAGTCAGTGTGTGTGTGTGTGGGACTGTCCCCCCCAGTGAGAGTCAGTGTGTGTGTGGGACTGTCCCCCCAGGGAGAGTCAGTGTGTGTGTGGGACTGTCCCCCCCAGGGAGAGTCAGTGTGTGTGTGGTTCTGTCCCCCAGTGAGAGTCAGTGTGTGTGTGGGTCTGTCCCCCAGTGAGAGTCAGTGTGTGTGTGGGACTGTCCCCCCAGTGACAGTCAGTGTGTGTGTGTGTGTGGGACTGTCCCCCAGGGAGAGTCAGTGTGTGTGTGTGTGGGACTGTCCCCCAGTGAGAGTCAGTGTGTGTGTGTGTGGGACTGTCCCCCAGTGAGAGTCAGTGTGTGTGTGTGTGACTGTCCCCCCAGTGAGAGTCAGTGTGTGTGTGTGGGACTGTCCCCCAGTGAGAGTCAGTGCGTGTGTGGGACTGTCCCCCCAGGGAGAGTCAGTGTGTGTGTGGGACTGTGCCCCCCAGGGAGAGTCAGTGTGTGTGTGGGTCTGTCCCCCAGTGAGAGTCAGTGTGTGTGTGGGTCTGTCCCCCAGTGAGAGTCAGTGTGTGTGTGGGACTGTCCCCCCAGTGACAGTCAGTGTGTGTGTGTGTGTGGGACTGTCCCCCAGGGAGAGTCAGTGTGTGTGTGTGTGGGACTGTCCCCCCCAGTGAGAGTCAGTGTGTGTGTGTGTGTGTGGGACTGTCCCCCCCAGTGAGAGTCAGTGTGTGTGTGTGTGTGGGACTGTCCCCCCAGGGAGAGTCAGTGTGTGTGTGTGTGGGACTGTCCCCCCACTGAGAGTCAGTGTGTGTGCGGGACTGTCCCCCAGTGAGAGTCAGTGTGTGTGTGTGGGACTGTCCCCCCAGTGAGAGTCAGTGTGTGTGTGGGACTGTCCCCCCAGTGAGAGTCAGTGTGTGTGTGTGGGACTGTCCCCCCGAGTGAGAGTCATTGTGTGTGTGTGGGACTGTCCCCCCCAGTGAGAGTCAGTGTGTGTGTGTGGGACTGTCCCCCCCAGTGAGAGTCAGTGTGTGTGTGTGGGACTGTCCCCCCAGGGAGAGTCAGTGTGTGTGTGTGGGACTGTCCCCCAGTGAGAGTCAGTGTGTGTGTGGGACTGTCCCCCCAGTGAGAGTCAGTGTGTGTGTGCGACTGTCCCCCAGTGAGAGTCAGTGTGTGTGTGGGACTGTCCCCCCAGTGAGAGTCAGTGTGTGTGTGTGGCACTTTCCCCCCCAGTGAGAGTCAGTGTGTGTGTGTGTGTGTGTGGGACTGTCCCCCCAGTGAGAATCAGTGTGTGTGTGTGTGGGACTGTCCCCCCACCCAGTGAGAGTCAGTGTGTGTGTGTGGAACTGTCCCCCAGGGAGAGTCAGTGTGTGTGTGGGACTGTCCCCCCACCCACTGAGAGTCAGTGTGTGTGTGTGGGACTGTCCCCCAGGGAGAGTCAGTGTGTGTGTGTGGGACTGTCCCCCAGTGAGAGTCAGTGTGTGTGTGGGACTGTTCCCGAGTGAGAGTCAGTGTGTGTGTGTGGGACTGTCCCCCAGGGAGAGTCAGTGTGTGTGTGTGGGACTGTCCCCCAGGGAGAGTCGGTGTGTGTGTGTGGGACTGTCCCCCAGTGAGAGTCAGTGTGTGTGTGTGGGACTGTCCCCCCCAGTGAGAGTCAGTGTGTGTGTGTGATACTGTCCCCCAGTGAGAGTCAGTGTGTGTGTGTGGGACTGTCCCCCCAGTGAGAGTCAGTGTGTGTGTGGGACTGTCCCCCCAGTGAGAGTCAGTGTGTGTGTGTGGGACTGTCCCCCTGTGAGAGTCAGTGTGTGTGTGGGACTGTCCGCCAGTGAGAGTCAGTGTGTGTGTGTGGGACTGTCCCCCTGTGAGAGTCAGTGTGTGTGTGGGACTGTCCCCCCAGTGAGAGTCAGTGTGTGTGTGTGGGACTGTCCCCCAGTGAGAGTCAGTGTGTGTGTGGGACTGTCCCCCCAGTGAGAGTCAGTGTGTGTGTGTGGGACTGTCCCCCAGTGAGAGTCAGTGTGTGTGTGTAGGACTGTCCCCCAGTGAGAGTCAGTGTGTGTGTGGGACTGTCCCACCAGTGAGAGTCAGTGTGTGTGTGTGGGACTGTCCCCCAGTGAGAGTCAGTGTGTGTGTGTGGGACTGTCCCCCTGTGAGAGTCAGTGTGTGTGTGGGACTCTCCCCCCAGTGACAGTCAGTGTGTGTGTGTGGGACTGTCCCCCTGTGAGAGTCAGTGTGTGTGTGTGTGGGACTGTCCCCCAGTGAGAGTCAGTGTGTGTGTGTGGGACTGTCCCCCAGTGAGAGTCAGTGTGTGTGTGTGGGACTGTCCCCTCAGTGAGAGTCAGTGTGTGTGTGTGGGACTGTCCCCCAGTGAGAGTCAGTGTGTGTGTGTGGGACTGTCCCCCTGTGAGAGTCAGTGTGTGTGTGTGGGACTGTCCCCCCACCCAGTGAGAGTCAGTGTGTGTGTGTGGGACTGTCCCCCAGGGAGAGTCAGTGTGTGTGTGGGACTGTCCCCCCAGGGAGAGTCAGTGTGTGTGTGGGACTGTTCCCGAGTGAGAGTCAGTGTGTGTGTGTGGAACTGTCCCCCAGGGAGAGTCAGTGTGTGTGTGTGGGACTGTCCCCCAGTGAGAGTCAGTGTGTGTGTGGGACTGTTCCCGAGTGAGAGTCAGTGTGTGTGTGTGGAACTGTCCCCCAAGGAGAGTCAGTGTGTGTGTGTGGGACTGTCCCCCAGGGAGAGTCGGTGTGTGTGTGTGGGACTGTCCCCCAGTGAGAGTCAGTGTGTGTGTGTGGGACTGTCCCCCCCAGTGAGAGTCAGTGTGTGTGTGTGATACTGTCCCCCAATGAGAGTCAGTGTGTGTGTGTGGGACTGTCCCCCAGTGAGAGTCAGTGTGTGTGTGGGACTGTCCCCCCAGTGAGAATCAGTGTGTGTGTGTGTGTGTGTGTGTGTGTGGGACTGTCCCCCCAGTGAGAGTCAGTGTGTGTGTGGGACTGTTCCCGAGTGAGAGTCAGTGTGTGTGTGGGACTGTCCCCGCAGTGAGAGTCAGTGTGTGTGTGTGTGTGTGTGGGACTGTCCCCCCAGTGAGAGTCAGTGTGTGTGTGGGACTGTTCCCGAGTGAGAGTCAGTGTGTGTGGGACTGTCCCCCAGTGAGAGTCAGTGTGTGTGTGTGGGACTGTCCCCCCAGTGAGAGTCAGTGTGTGTGGGACTGTCCCCCAGTGAGAGTCAGTGTGTGTGTGTGTGACTGTCCCCCCAGTGAGAGTCAGTGTGTGTGTGTGGGACTGTCCCCCAGTGAGAGTCAGTGCGTGTGTGGGACTGTCCCCCCAGGGAGAGTCAGTGTGTGTGTGGGACTGTCCCCCCCAGGGAGAGTCAGTGTGTGTGTGGGTCTGTCCCCCAGTGAGAGTCAGTGTGTGTGTGGGTCTGTCCCCCAGTGAGAGTCAGTGTGTGTGTGGGACTGTCCCCCCAGTGACAGTCAGTGTGTGTGTGTGTGTGGGACTGTCCCCCAGGGAGAGTCAGTGTGTGTGTGTGTGGGACTGTCCCCCCCAGTGAGAGTCAGTGTGTGTGTGTGTGTGTGGGACTGTCCCCCCCAGTGAGAGTCAGTGTGTGTGTGTGTGTGGGACTGTCCCCCCAGGGAGAGTCAGTGTGTGTGTGTGTGGGACTGTCCCCCCAGTGAGAGTCAGTGTGTGTGTGGGACTGTCCCCCCAGTGAGAGTCAGTGTGTGTGTGTGGGACTGTCCCCCCGAGTGAGAGTCATTGTGTGTGTGTGGGACTGTCCCCCCCAGTGAGAGTCAGTGTGTGTGTGTGGGACTGTCCCCCCCAGTGAGAGTCAGTGTGTGTGTGTGGGACTGTCCCCCCAGGGAGAGTCAGTGTGTGTGTGTGGGACTGTCCCCCAGTGAGAGTCAGTGTGTGTGTGGGACTGTCCCCCCAGTGAGAGTCAGTGTGTGTGTGCGACTGTCCCCCAGTGAGAGTCAGTGTGTGTGTGGGACTGTCCCCCCCAGTGAGAGTCAGTGTGTGTGTGGGACTGTCCCCCCAGGGAGAGTCAGCGTGTGTGTGTGTGTGGGACTGTACCCCAGTCAGAGTCAGTGTGTGTGTGGGACTGTCCCCCCAGGGAGAGTCAGTGTGTGTGCGTGGGACTGTCCCCCAGGGAGAGTCAGTGTGTGTGTGTGGGACTGTCCCCCAGTGAGAGTCAGTGCGTGTGTGGGACTGTCCCCCCAGGGAGAGTCAGTGTGTGTGTGGGACTGTCCCCCCCAGGGAGAGTCAGTGTGTGTGTGGGTCTGTCCCCCAGTGAGAGTCAGTGTGTGTGTGGGACTGTCCCCCCAGTGACAGTCAGTGTGTGTGTGTGTGTGGGACTGTCCCCCAGGGAAAGTCAGTGTGTGTGTGTGTGGGACTGTCCCCCCCAGTGAGAGTCAGTGTGTGTGGGACTGTCCCCCCCAGTGAGAGTCAGTGTGTGTGTGTGTGTGTTGGACTGTCCCCCCAGGGAGAGTCAGTGTGTGTGTGTGTGGGACTGTCCCCCCAGTGAGAGTCAGTGTGTGTGTGCGGGACTGTCCCCCAGTGAGAGTCAGTGTGTGTGTGCGGGACTGTCCCCCAGTGAGAGTCAGTGTGTGTGTGTGGGACTGTCCCCCAGGGAGAGTCAGTGTGTGTGTGGGTCTGTCCCCCAGTGAGAGTCAGTGTGTGTGTGGGACTGTCCCCCCAGTGACAGTCAGTGTGTGTGTGTGTGTGGGACTGTCCCCCAGGGAGAGTCAGTGTGTGTGTGTGTGTGGGACTGTCCCCCCCAGTGAGAGTCAGTGTGTGTGTGTGGGACTGTCCCCTCCAGTGAGAGTCAGTGTGTGTGTGTGTGTGTGGGACTGTCCCCCCCAGTGAGAGTCAGTGTGTGTGTGTGTGGGACTGTCCCCCCAGGGAGAGTCAGTGTGTGTGTGTGTGGGACTGTCCCCCCGAGTGAGAGTCAGTGTGTGTGTGTGGGACTGTCCCCCAGTGAGAGTCAGTGTGTGTGTGTGGGACTGTCCCCCCAGGGAGAGTCAGTGTGTGTGTGTGGGACTGTCCCCCCCAGTGAGAGTCAGTGTGTGTGTGTGGGACTGTCCCCCAGGGAGAGTCAGTGTGTGTGTGTGGGACTGTCCGCCAGTGAGAGTCAGTGTGTGTGTGTGGGACTGTCCCCCAGGGAGAGTCAGTGTGTGTGTGTGGGACTGTCCCCCAGTGAGAGTCAGTGTGTGTGTGTGTGGGACTTTCCCCCCGGGAGAGTCAGTGTGTGTGTGTGTGGGACTGTCCCCCCAGTGAGAGTCAGTGTGTGTGTGGGACTGTCCCCCCCAGTGAGAGTCAGTGTGTGTGTGGGACTGTCCCGCCAGTGAGAGTCAGTGTGTGTGTGGGACTGTCCCCCAGTGAGAGTCAGTGTGTGTGTGGGACTGTCCCCCCAGTAAGAGTCAGTGTGTGTGTGTGTGTGTGGGACTGTCCCCCCCACTGAGAGTCAGTGTGTGTGTGTGTGTGTGGGACTGTCCCCCCAGTGAGAATCAGTGTGTGTGTGTGGGACTGTTCCCCAGTGAGAGTCAGTGTGTGTGTGTGTGGGACTGTACCCCAGTGAGAGTCAGTGTGTGTGTGGGACTGTCCCCCCAGGGAGAGTCAGTGTGTGTGCGTGGGACTGTCCCCCAGGGAGAGTCAGTGTGTGTGTGTGGGACTGTCCCCCAGTGAGAGTCAGTGTGTGTGTGGGACTGTTCCCCCAGGGACAGTCAGTGTGTGTGTGTGGGACTGTCCCCCAGTGAGAGTCAGTGTGTGTGTGTGGGACTGTCCCCCCCAGTGAGAGTCAGTGTGTGTGTGTGATACTGTCCCCCAGTGAGAGTCAGTGTGTGTGTGTGGCACTGTCCCCCAGTGAGAGTCAGTGTGTGTGTGGGACTGTCCCCCGAGTGAGAGTCAGTGTGTGTGGGACTTTCCCCCAGTGAGAGTCAGTGTGTGTGTGTGTGGGACTGTCCCCCCAGTGAGAGTCAGTGTGTGTGGGACTGTCCCCCAGGGAGAGTCAGTGTGTGTGTGTGGGACTGTCCCCCAGTGAGAGTCAGTGTGTGTGTGGGACTGTTCCCGAGTGAGAGTCAGTGTGTGTGTGTGGAACTGTCCCCCAAGGAGAGTCAGTGTGTGTGTGTGGGACTGTCCCCCAGGGAGAGTCGGTGTGTGTGTGTGGGACTGTCCCCCAGTGAGAGTCAGTGTGTGTGTGTGGGACTGTCCCCCCCAGTGAGAGTCAGTGTGTGTGTGTGATACTGTCCCCCAGTGAGAGTCAGTGTGTGTGTGTGGGACTGTCCCCCAGTGAGAGTCAGTGTGTGTGTGGGACTGTCCCCCCAGTGAGAATCAGTGTGTGTGTGTGTGTGTGTGGGACTGTCCCCCCAGTGAGAGTCAGTGTGTGTGTGGGACAGTTCCCGAGTGAGAGTCAGTGTGTGTGGGACTTTCCCCCAGTGAGAGTCAGTGTGTGTGTGTGTGGGACTGTCCCCCCAGTGAGAGTCAGTGTGTGTGGGACTGTCCCCCAGTGAGAGTCAGTTTGTGTGTGTGGGACTGTCCCCCCAGTGAGAGTCAGTGTGTGTGTGTGTGTGTGTGGGACTGTCCCCCCAGTGAGAGTCAGTGTGTGTGTGGGACTGTTCCCGAGTGAGAGTCAGTGTGTGTGGGACTGTCCCCCAGTGAGAGTCAGTGTGTGTGTGTGGGACTGTCCCCCAGTGAGAGTCAGTGTGTGTGTGTGGGACTGTCCCCCCAGTGAGAGTCAGTGTGTGTGTGTGGGACTGTCCCCCAGTGAGAGTCAGTGCGTGTGTGGGACTGTCCCCCCCGGGAGAGTCAGTGTGTGTGTGTGTGTGGGACTGTCCCCCAGGGAGAGTCAGTGTGTGTGTGTGTGGGACTGTCCCCCCCAGTGAGAGTCAGTGTGTATGTGTGTGTGTGGGACTGTCCCCCTCAGTGAGAGTCAGTGTGTGTGTGTGTGTGGGACTGTCCCCCCAGGGAGAGTCAGTGTGTGTGTGTGTGGGACTGTCCCCCCAGTGAGAGTCAGTGTGTGTGTGCGACTGTCCCCCAGTGAGAGTCAGTGTGTGTGTGGGACTGTCCCCCCAGTGAGAGTCAGTGTGTGTGTGTGGGACTGTCCCCCCCAGTGAGAGTCAGTGTGTGTGTGTGTGTGTGTGTGGGACTGTCCCCCCAGTGAGAATCAGTGTGTGTGTGTGTGGGACTGTTCCCCAGTGAGAGTCAGTGTGTGTGTGTGTGTGGGACTGTCCCCCCAGTGAGAGTCAGTGTGTGTGCGTGGGACTGTCCCCCAGGGAGAGTCAGTGTGTGTGTGTGGGACTGTCCCCCAGTGAGAGTCAGTGCGTGTGTGGGACTGACCCCCAGGGAGAGTCAGTGTGTGTGTGGGACTGTCCCCCCCAGGGAGAGTCAGTGTGTGTGTGGGTCTGTCCCCCAGTGACAGTCAGTGTGTGTGTGTGTGTGGGACTGTCCCCCAGGGAGAGTCAGTGTGTGTGTGTGTGGGACTGTCCCCCCCAGTGAGAGTCAGTGTGTGTGGGACTGTCCCCCCCAGTGAGAGTCAGTGTGTGTGTGTGTGTGGGACTGTCCCCCCAGGGAGAGTCAGTGTGTGTGTGTGTGGGACTGTACCCCAGTGAGAGTCAGTGTGTGTGTGCGGGACTGTCCCCCAGTGAGAGTCAGTGTGTGTGTGTGGGACTGTCCCCCAGGGAGAGTCAGTGTGTGTGTGTGGGACTGTCCCCCAGTGAGAGTCAGTGCGTGTGTGGGACTGTCCCCCCCAGGGAGAGTCAGTGTGTGTGTGGGTCTGTCCCCCAGGGAGAGTCAGTGTGTGTGTGGGTCTGTCCCCCAGTGAGAGTCAGTGTGTGTGTGGGACTGTCCCCCCAGTGACAGTCAGTGTGTGTGTGTGTGTGGGACTGTCCCCCAGGGAGAGTCAGTGTGTGTGTGTGTGTGGGACTGTCCCCCCCAGTGAGAGTCAGTGTGTGTGTGTGGGACTGTCCCCCCCAGTGAGAGTCAGTGTGTGTGTGTGTGTGGGACTGTCCCCCCAGGGAGAGTCAGTGTGTGTGTGTGTGGGACTGTCCCCCCAGTGAGAGTCAGTGTGTGTGCGGGACTGTCCCCCAGTGAGAGTCAGTGTGTGTGCGGGACTGTCCCCCAGTGAGAGTCAGTGTGTGTGTGTGGGACTGTCCCCTCAGTGAGAGTCAGTGTGTGTGTGTGGGACTGTCCCCCAGTGAGAGTCAGTGTGTGTGTGTGGGACTGTCCCCCTGTGAGAGTCAGTGTGTGTGTGTGGGACTGTCCCCCCACCCAGTGAGAGTCAGTGTGTGTGTGTGGGACTGTCCCCCAGGGAGAGTCAGTGTGTGTGTGGGACTGTCCCCCCACCCACTGAGAGTCAGTGTGCGTGTGTGGGACTGTCCCCCAGGGAGAGTCAGTGTGTGTGTGTGGGACTGTCCCCCAGTGAGAGTCAGTGTGTGTGTGTGGGACTGTTCCCGAGTCAGAGTCAGTGTGTGTGTGTGGGACTGTCCCCCAGGGAGAGTCGGTGTGTGTGTGTGGGACTGTCCCCCAGTGAGAGTCAGTGTGTGTGTGTGGGACTGTCCCCCCCCAGTGAGAGTCAGTGTGTGTGTGTGATACTGTCCCCCAGTGAGAGTCAGTGTGTGTGTGTGGGACTGTCCCCCAGTGAGAGTCAGTGTGTGTGTGGGACTGTCCCCCCAGTGAGAGTCAGTGTGTGTGTGTGGGACTGTCCCCCTGTGAGAGTCAGTGTGTGTGTGGGACTGTCCCCCAGTGAGAGTCAGTGTGTGTGTGTGGGACTGTCCCCCTGTGAGAGTCAGTGTGTGTGTGGGACTGTCCCCCCAGTGAGAGTCAGTGTGTGTGTGTGGGACTGTCCCCCAGTGAGAGTCAGTGTGTGTGTGTAGGACTGTCCCCCAGTGAGAGTCAGTGTGTGTGTGGGACTGTCCCCCCAGTGAGAGTCAGTGTGTGTGTGTGGGACTGTCCCCCAGTGAGAGTCATTGTGTGTGTGTGGGACTGTCCCCCTGTGAGAGTCAGTGTGTGTGTGGGACTGTCCCCCCAGTGAGAGTCAGTGTGTGTGTGTGGGACTGTCCCCCTGTGAGAGTCAGTGTGTGTGTGTGTGGGACTGTCCCCCAGTGAGAGTCAGTGTGTGTGTGTGGGACTGTCCCCTCAGTGAGAGTCAGTGTGTGTGTGTGGGACTGTCCCCCAGTGAGAGTCAGTGTGTGTGTGTGGGACTGTCCCCCTGTGAGAGTCAGTGTGTGTGTGGGACTGTCTCCCCAGTGAGAATCAGTGTGTGTGTGTGTGCGTGTGTGGGACTGTCCCCCCAGTGAGAGTCAGTGTGTGTGTGGGACTGTTCCCGAGTGAGAGTCAGTGTGTGTGGGACTTTCCCCCAGTGAGAGTCAGTGTGTGTGGGACTGTCCCCCAGTGAGAGTCAGTGTGTGTGTGTGGGACTGTCCCCCCAGTGAGAGTCAGTGTGTGTGTGTGGGACTGTCCCTCCAGTGAGAGTCAGTGTGTGTGGGACTGTCCCCCAGTGAGAGTCAGTGTGTGTGTGTGGGACTGTCCCCCCAGTGAGAGTCAGTGTGTGTGTGTGGGACTGTCCCCCAGTGAGAGTCAGTGCGTGTGTGGGACTGTCCCCCCAGGGAGAGTCAGTGTGTGTGTGGGACTGTCCCCCCCAGGGAGAGTCAGTGTGTGTGTGGGTCTGTCCCCCAGTGAGAGTCAGTGTGTGTGTGGGACTGTCCCCCCAGTGACAGTCAGTGTGTGTGTGTGTGTGGGACTGTCCCCCAGGGAGAGTCAGTGTGTGTGTGTGTGGGACTGTCCCCCCCAGTGAGAGTCAGTGTGTGTGGGACTGTCCCCCCAGTGAGAGTCAGTGTGTGTGTGTGGGACTGTCCCCCAGTGAGAGTCAGTGTGTGTGTGTGGGACTGTCCCCCTGTGAGAGTCAGTGTGTGTGTGTGGGACTGTCCCCCCACCCAGTGAGAGTCAGTGTGTGTGTGTGGGACTGTCCCCCAGGGAGAGTCAGTGTGTGTGTGGGACTGTCCCCCCACCCACTGAGAGTCAGTGTGTGTGTGGGACTGTCCCCCAGTGAGAGTCAGTGTGTCTGTGTGGGACTGTCCCCCTAGTGAGAGTCAGTGCGTGAGTGTGGGACTGTCCCCCAGTGAGAGTCAGTGTGTGTGTGTGGGACTGTCCCCCAGTGAGAGTCAGTGTGTGTGTGTGGGACTGTCCCCTCAGTGAGAGTCAGTGTGTGTGTGTGGGACTGTCCCCCAGTGAGAGTCAGTGTGTGTGTGTGGGACTGTCCCCCTGTGAGAGTCAGTGTGTGTGTGTGGGACTGTCCCCCCACCCAGTGAGAGTCAGTGTGTGTGTGTGGAACTGTCCCCCAGGGAGAGTCAGTGTGTGTGTGGGACTGTCCCCCCACCCACTGAGAGTCAGTGTGTGTGTGTGGGACTGTCCCCCAGGGAGAGTCAGTGTGTGTGTGTGTGGGACTGTCCCCCAGTGAGAGTCAGTGTGTGTGTTGGACTGTTCCCGAGTGAGAGTCAGTGTGTGTGTGTGGGACTGTCCCCCAGGGAGAGTCAGTGTGTGTGTGTGGGACTGTCCCCCAGGGAGAGTCGGTGTGTGTGTGTGGGACTGTCCCCCAGTGAGAGTCAGTGTGTGTGTGTGGGACTGTCCCCCCCAGTGAGAGTCAGTGTGTGTGTGTGATACTGTCCCCCAGTGAGAGTCAGTGTGTGTGTGTGGGACTGTCCCCCCAGTGAGAGTCAGTGTGTGTGTGGGACTGTCCCCCCAGTGAGAGTCAGTGTGTGTGTGTGGGACTGTCCCCCTGTGAGAGTCAGTGTGTGTGTGGGACTGTCCGCCAGTGAGAGTCAGTGTGTGTGTGTGGGACTGTCCCCCTGTGAGAGTCAGTGTGTGTGTGGGACTGTCCCCCCAGTGAGAATCAGTGTGTGTGTGTGGGACTGTCCCCCAGTGAGAGTCAGTGTGTGTGTGGGACTGTCCCCCCAGTGAGAGTCAGTGTGTGTGTGTGGGACTGTCCCCCAGTGAGAGTCAGTGTGTGTGTGTGGGACTGTCCCCCTGTGAGAGTCAGTGTGTGTGTGGGACTGTCCCCCCAGTGAGAGTCAGTGTGTGTGTGTGGGACTGTCCCCCTGTGAGAGTCAGTGTGTGTGTGTGTGGGACTGTCCCCCAGTGAGAGTCAGTGTGTGTGTGTGGGACTGTCCCCCAGTGAGAGTCAGTGTGTGTGTGTGGGACTGTCCCCTCAGTGAGAGTCAGTGTGTGTGTGTGGGACTGTCCCCCAGTGAGAGTCAGTGTGTGTGTGTGGGACTGTCCCCCTGTGAGAGTCAGTGTGTGTGTGTGGGACTGTCCCCCCACCCAGTGAGAGTCAGTGTGTGTGTGTGGGACTGTCCCCCAGGGAGAGTCAGTGTGTGTGTGGGACTGTCCCCCCAGGGAGAGTCAGTGTGTGTGTGGGACTGTTCCCGAGTGAGAGTCAGTGTGTGTGTGTGGAACTGTCCCCCAGGGAGAGTCAGTGTGTGTGTGGGACTGTTCCCGAGTGAGAGTCAGTGTGTGTGTGTGGAACTGTCCCCCAGGGAGAGTCAGTGTGTGTGTGGGACTGTTCCCGAGTGAGAGTCAGTGTGTGTGTGTGGAACTGTCCCCCAGGGAGAGTCAGTGTGTGTGTGTGGGACTGTCCCCCAGTGAGAGTCAGTGTGTGTGTGGGACTGTTCCCGAGTGAGAGTCAGTGTGTGTGTGTGGGACTGTCCCCCAAGGAAAGTCAGTGTGTGTGTGTGGGACTGTCCCCCAGGGAGAGTCGGTGTGTGTGTGTGGGACTGTCCCCCAGTGAGAGTCAGTGTGTGTGTGTGGGACTGTCCCCCCCAGTGAGAGTCAGTGTGTGTGTGTGATACTGTCCCCCAGTGAGAGTCAGTGTGTGTGTGTGGGACTGTCCCCCAGTGAGAGTCAGTGTGTGTGTGGGACTGTCCCCCCAGTGAGAATCAGTGTGTGTGTGTGTGTGTGTGGGACTGTCCCCCCAGTGAGAGTCAGTGTGTGTGTGGGACTGTTCCCGAGTGAGAGTCAGTGTGTGTGTGTGGGACTGTCCCCCAGGGAGAGTCGGTGTGTGTGTGTGGGACTGTCCCCCAGTGAGAGTCAGTGTGTGTGTGTGGGACTGTCCCCCAGGGAGAGTCGGTGTGTGTGTGTGGGACTGTCCCCCAGTGAGAGTCAGTGTGTGTGTGTGGGACTGTCCCCCCCAGTGAGAGTCAGTGTGTGTGTGTGATACTGTCCCCCAGTGAGAGTCAGTGTGTGTGTGTGGGACTGTCCCCCAGTGAGAGTCAGTGTGTGTGTGGGACTGTCCCCCCAGTGAGAATCAGTGTGTGTGTGTGTGTGTGTGGGACTGTCCCCCCAGTGAGAGTCAGTGTGTGTGTGTGTGTGTGTGGGACTGTCCCCCCAGTGAGAGTCAGTGTGTGTGTGGGACTGTTCCCGAGTGAGAGTCAGTGTGTGTGGGACTGTCCCCCAGTGAGAGTCAGTGTGTGTGTGTGGGACTGTCCCCCCAGGGAGAGTCAGTGTGTGTGTGGGACTGTCCCCCCAGGGAGAGTCAGTGTGTGTGTGGGACTGTCCCCCCCAGGGAGAGTCAGTGTGTGTGTGGTTCTGTCCCCCAGTGAGAGTCAGTGTGTGTGTGGGTCTGTCCCCCAGTGAGAGTCAGTGTGTGTGTGGGACTGTCCCCCCAGTGACAGTCAGTGTGTGTGTGTGTGTGTGGGACTGTCCCCCAGGGAGAGTCAGTGTGTGTGTGTGTGGGACTGTCCCCCAGTGAGAGTCAGTGTGTGTGTGTGTGGGACTGTCCCCCAGTGAGAGTCAGTGTGTGTGTGTGTGACTGTCCCCCCAGTGAGAATCAGTGTGTGTGTGTGGGACTGTCCCCCAGTGAGAGTCAGTGCGTGTGTGGGACTGTCCCCCCAGGGAGAGTCAGTGTGTGTGTGGGACTGTCCCCCCCAGGGAGAGTCAGTGTGTGTGTGGGTCTGTCCCCCAGTGAGAGTCAGTGTGTGTGTGGGTCTGTCCCCCAGTGAGAGTCAGTGTGTGTGTGGGACTGTCCCCCCAGTGACAGTCAGTGTGTGTGTGTGTGTGGGACTGTCCCCCAGGGAGAGTCAGTGTGTGTGTGTGTGGGACTGTCCCCCCCAGTGAGAGTCAGTGTGTGTGTGTGTGTGTGTGGGACTGTCCCCCCCAGTGAGAGTCAGTGTGTGTGTGTGTGTGGGACTGTCCCCCAGTGAGAGTCAGTGTGTGTGTGGGACTGTCCCCCCACTGAGAGTCAGTGTGTGTGCGGGACTGTCCCCCAGTGAGAGTCAGTGTGTGTGTGTGGGACTGTCCCCCCAGTGAGAGTCAGTGTGTGTGTGGGACTGTCCCCCCAGTGAGAGTCAGTGTGTGTGTGTGGGACTGTCCCCCCGAGTGAGAGTCAGTGTGTGTGTGTGGGACTGTCCCCCCCAGTGAGAGTCAGTGTGTGTGTGTGGGACTGTCCCCCCCAGTGAGAGTCAGTGTGTGTGTGTGGGACTGTCCCCCCAGGGAGAGTCAGTGTGTGTGTGTGGGACTGTCCCCCAGTGAGAGTCAGTGTGTGTGTGGGACTGTCCCCCCAGTGAGAGTCAGTGTGTGTGTGCGACTGTCCCCCAGTGAGAGTCAGTGTGTGTGTGGGACTGTCCCCCCAGTGAGAGTCAGTGTGTGTGTGTGGGACTTTCCCCCCCAGTGAGAGTCAGTGTGTGTGTGTGTGTGTGTGGGACTGTCCCCCCAGTGAGAATCAGTGTGTGTGTGTGTGGGACTGTCCCCCCACCCAGTGAGAGTCAGTGTGTGTGTGTGGAACTGTCCCCCAGGGAGAGTCAGTGTGTGTGTGGGACTGTCCCCCCACCCACTGAGAGTCAGTGTGTGTGTGTGGGACTGTCCCCCAGGGAGAGTCAGTGTGTGTGTGTGGGACTGTCCCCCAGTGAGAGTCAGTGTGTGTGTGGGACTGTTCCCGAGTGAGAGTCAGTGTGTGTGTGTGGGACTGTCCCCCAGGGAGAGTCAGTGTGTGTGTGTGGGACTGTCCCCCAGGGAGAGTCGGTGTGTGTGTGTGGGACTGTCCCCCAGTGAGAGTCAGTGTGTGTGTGTGGGACTGTCCCCCCCAGTGAGAGTCAGTGTGTGTGTGTGATACTGTCCCCCAGTGAGAGTCAGTGTGTGTGTGTGGGACTGTCCCCCCAGTGAGAGTCAGTGTGTGTGTGGGACTGTCCCCCCAGTGAGAGTCAGTGTGTGTGTGTGGGACTGTCCCCCTGTGAGAGTCAGTGTGTGTGTGGGACTGTCCGCCAGTGAGAGTCAGTGTGTGTGTGTGGGACTGTCCCCCTGTGAGAGTCAGTGTGTGTGTGGGACTGTCCCCCCAGTGAGAGTCAGTGTGTGTGTGTGGGACTGTCCCCCAGTGAGAGTCAGTGTGTGTGTGGGACTGTCCCCCCAGTGAGAGTCAGTGTGTGTGTGTGGGACTGTCCCCCAGTGAGAGTCAGTGTGTGTGTGTAGGACTGTCCCCCAGTGAGAGTCAGTGTGTGTGTGGGACTGTCCCCCAGTGAGAGTCAGTGTGTGTGTGTGGGACTGTCCCCCTGTGAGAGTCAGTGTGTGTGTGGGACTGTCCCCCCAGTGAGAGTCAGTGTGTGTGTGTGGGACTGTCCCCCTGTGAGAGTCAGTGTGTGTGTGTGTGGGACTGTCCCCCAGTGAGAGTCAGTGTGTGTGTGTGGGACTGTCCCCCAGTGAGAGTCAGTGTGTGTGTGTGGGACTGTCCCCTCAGTGAGAGTCAGTGTGTGTGTGTGGGACTGTCCCCCAGTGAGAGTCAGTGTGTGTGTGTGGGACTGTCCCCCTGTGAGAGTCAGTGTGTGTGTGTGGGACTGTCCCCCCACCCAGTGAGAGTCAGTGTGTGTGTGTGGGACTGTCCCCCAGGGAGAGTCAGTGTGTGTGTGGGACTGTCCCCCCAGGGAGAGTCAGTGTGTGTGTGGGACTGTTCCCGAGTGAGAGTCAGTGTGTGTGTGTGGAACTGTCCCCCAGGGAGAGTCAGTGTGTGTGTGTGGGACTGTCCCCCAGTGAGAGTCAGTGTGTGTGTGGGACTGTTCCCGAGTGAGAGTCAGTGTGTGTGTGTGGAACTGTCCCCCAAGGAGAGTCAGTGTGTGTGTGTGGGACTGTCCCCCAGGGAGAGTCGGTGTGTGTGTGTGGGACTGTCCCCCAGTGAGAGTCAGTGTGTGTGTGTGGGACTGTCCCCCCCAGTGAGAGTCAGTGTGTGTGTGTGATACTGTCCCCCAGTGAGAGTCAGTGTGTGTGTGTGGGACTGTCCCCCAGTGAGAGTCAGTGTGTGTGTGGGACTGTCCCCCCAGTGAGAATCAGTGTGTGTGTGTGTGTGTGTGTGTGTGGGACTGTCCCCCCAGTGAGAGTCAGTGTGTGTGTGGGACTGTTCCCGAGTGAGAGTCAGTGTGTGTGTGGGACTGTCCCCCCAGTGAGAGTCAGTGTGTGTGTGTGTGTGTGTGTGGGACTGTTCCCGAGTGAGAGTCAGTGTGTGTGGGACTGTCCCCCAGTGAGAGTCAGTGTGTGTGTGTGGGACTGTCCCCCCAGTGAGAGTCAGTGTGTGTGGGACTGTCCCCCAGTGAGAGTCAGTGTGTGTGTGTGTGACTGTCCCCCCAGTGAGAGTCAGTGTGTGTGTGTGGGACTGTCCCCCAGTGAGAGTCAGTGCGTGTGTGGGACTGTCCCCCCAGTGAGAGTCAGTGTGTGTGTGGGACTGTCCCCCAGGGAGAGTCAGTGTGTGTGTGTGGGACTGTCCCCCAGGGAGAGTCAGTGTGTGTGTGTGTGGGACTGTCCCCCCCAGTGAGAGTCAGTGTGTGTGTGTGTGTGTGGGACTGTCCCCCCCAGTGAGAGTCAGTGTGTGTGTGTGTGTGGGACTGTCCCCCCAGGGAGAGTCAGTGTGTGTGTGTGTGGGACTGTCCCCCCACTGAGAGTCAGTGTGTGTGCGGGACTGTCCCCCAGTGAGAGTCAGTGTGTGTGTGTGGGACTGTCCCCCCAGTGAGAGTCAGTGTGTGTGTGGGACTGTCCCCCCAGTGAGAGTCAGTGTGTGTGTGTGGGACTGTCCCCCCGAGTGAGAGTCATTGTGTGTGTGTGGGACTGTCCCCCCCAGTGAGAGTCAGTGTGTGTGTGTGGGACTGTCCCCCCCAGTGAGAGTCAGTGTGTGTGTGTGGGACTGTCCCCCCAGGGAGAGTCAGTGTGTGTGTGTGGGACTGTCCCCCAGTGAGAGTCAGTGTGTGTGTGGGACTGTCCCCCCAGTGAGAGTCAGTGTGTGTGTGCGACTGTCCCCCAGTGAGAGTCAGTGTGTGTGTGGGACTGTCCCCCCAGTGAGAATCAGTGTGTGTGTGTGTGGGACTGTTCCCCAGTGAGAGTCAGTGTGTGTGTGTGTGGGACTGTCCCCCCAGTGAGAGTCAGTGTGTGTGTGGGACTGTCCCCCCAGGGAGAGTCAGCGTGTGTGTGTGTGTGGGACTGTACCCCAGTCAGAGTCAGTGTGTGTGTGGGACTGTCCCCCCAGGGAGAGTCAGTGTGTGTGCGTGGGACTGTCCCCCAGGGAGAGTCAGTGTGTGTGTGTGGGACTGTCCCCCAGTGAGAGTCAGTGCGTGTGTGGGACTGTCCCCCAAGGGAGAGTCAGTGTGTGTGTGGGACTGTCCCCCCCAGGGAGAGTCAGTGTGTGTGTGGGTCTGTCCCCCAGTGAGAGTCAGTGTGTGTGTGGGACTGTCCCCCCAGTGACAGTCAGTGTGTGTGTGTGTGTGGGACTGTCCCCCAGGGAGAGTCAGTGTGTGTGTGTGTGGGACTGTCCCCCCAGTGAGAGTCAGTGTGTGTGCGGGACTGTCCCCCAGTGAGAGTCAGTGTGTGTGTGCGGGACTGTCCCCCAGTGAGAGTCAGTGTGTGTGTGTGGGACTGTCCCCCAGGGAGAGTCAGTGTGTGTGTGTGGGACTGTCCCCCAGTGAGAGTCAGTGCGTGTGTGGGACTGTCCTCCCCAGGGAGAGTCAGTGTGTGTGTGGGTCTGTCCCCCAGTGAGAGTCAGTGTGTGTGTGGGACTGTCCCCCCAGTGACAGTCAGTGTGTGTGTGTGTGTGGGACTGTCCCCCAGGGAGAGTCAGTGTGTGTGTGTGTGTGGGACTGTCCCCCCCAGTGAGAGTCAGTGTGTGTGTGTGGGACTGTCCCCCCCAGTGAGAGTCAGTGTGTGTGTGTGTGTGTGGGACTGTCCCCCCCAGTGAGAGTCAGTGTGTGTGTGTGTGGGACTGTCCCCCCAGGGAGAGTCAGTGTGTGTGTGTGTGGGACTGTCCCCCCGAGTGAGAGTCAGTGTGTGTGTGTGGGACTGTCCCCCAGTGAGAGTCAGTGTGTGTGTGTGGGACTGTCCCCCCAGGGAGAGTCAGTGTGTGTGTGTGGGACTGTCCCCCCCAGTGAGAGTCAGTGTGTGTGTGTGGGACTGTCCCCCAGGGAGAGTCAGTGTGTGTGTGTGGGACTGTCCCCCAGTGAGAGTCAGTGTGTGTGTGTGGGACTGTCCCCCAGGGAGAGTCAGTGTGTGTGTGTGGGACTGTCCCCCAGTGAGAGTCAGTGTGTGTGTGTGTGGGACTTTCCCCCCGGGAGAGTCAGTGTGTGTGTGTGTGGGACTGTCCCCCCAGTGAGAGTCAGTGTGTGTGTGGGACTGTCCCCCCCAGTGAGAGTCAGTGTGTGTGTGGGACTGTCCCGCCAGTGAGAGTCAGTGTGTGTGTGGGACTGTCCCCCAGTGAGAGTCAGTGTGTGTGTGGGACTGTCCCCCCAGTAAGAGTCAGTGTGTGTGTGTGGGACTGTCCCCCAGGGAGAGTCGGTGTGTGTGTGTGGGACTGTCCCCCAGTGAGAGTCAGTGTGTGTGTGTGGGACTGTCCCCCCCACTGAGAGTCAGTGTGTGTGTGTGTGTGTGGGACTGTCCCCCCAGTGAGAATCAGTGTGTGTGTGTGGGACTGTTCCCCAGTGAGAGTCAGTGTGTGTGTGTGTGGGACTGTCCCCCCAGTGAGAGTCAGTGTGTGTGTGGGACTGTCCCCCCAGGGAGAGTCAGCGTGTGTGTGTGTGTGGGACTGTACCCCAGTGAGAGTCAGTGTGTGTGTGGGACTGTCCCCCCAGGGAGAGTCAGTGTGTGTGCGTGGGACTGTCCCCCAGGGAGAGTCAGTGTGTGTGTGTGGGACTGTCCCCCAGTGAGAGTCAGTGTGTGTGTGGGACTGTTCCCCCAGGGACAGTCAGTGTGTGTGTGGGGGACTGTCCCCCAGTGAGAGTCAGTGTGTGTGTGTGGGACTGTCCCCCCCAGTGAGAGTCAGTGTGTGTGTGTGATACTGTCCCCCAGTGAGAGTCAGTGTGTGTGTGTGGCACTGTCCCCCGAGTGAGAGTCAGTGTGTGTGGGACTTTCCCCCAGTGAGAGTCAGTGTGTGTGTGTGTGGGACTGTCCCCCCAGTGAGAGTCAGTGTGTGTGGGACTGTCCCCCAGGGAGAGTCAGTGTGTGTGTGTGGGACTGTCCCCCAGTGAGAGTCAGTGTGTGTGTGGGACTGTTCCCGAGTGAGAGTCAGTGTGTGTGTGTGGAACTGTCCCCCAAGGAGAGTCAGTGTGTGTGTGTGGGACTGTCCCCCAGGGAGAGTCGGTGTGTGTGTGTGGGACTGTCCCCCAGTGAGAGTCAGTGTGTGTGTGTGGGACTGTCCCCCCCAGTGAGAGTCAGTGTGTGTGTGTGATACTGTCCCCCAGTGAGAGTCAGTGTGTGTGTGTGGGACTGTCCCCCAGTGAGAGTCAGTGTGTGTGTGGGACTGTCCCCCCAGTGAGAATCAGTGTGTGTGTGTGTGTGTGTGGAACTGTCCCCCCAGTGAGAGTCAGTGTGTGTGTGGGACTGTTCCCGAGTGAGAGTCAGTGTGTGTGGGACTTTCCCCCAGTGAGAGTCAGTGTGTGTGTGTGTGGGACTGTCCCCCCAGTGAGAGTCAGTGTGTGTGGGACTGTCCCCCAGTGAGAGTCAGTGTGTGTGTGTGGGACTGTCCCCCCAGTGAGAGTCAGTGTGTGTGTGTGTGTGTGTGGGACTGTCCCCCCAGTGAGAGTCAGTGTGTGTGTGGGACTGTTCCCGAGTGAGAGTCAGTGTGTGTGGGACTGTCCCCCAGTGAGAGTCAGTGTGTGTGTGTGGGACTGTCCCCCCAGTGAGAGTCAGTGTGTGTGGGACTGTCCCCCAGTGAGAGTCAGTGTGTGTGTGTGGGACTGTCCCCCCAGTGAGAGTCAGTGTGTGTGTGTGGGACTGTCCCCCAGTGAGAGTCAGTGCGTGTGTGGGACTGTCCCCCCAGGGAGAGTCAGTGTGTGTGTGGGACTGTCCCCCCCAGGGAGAGTCAGTGTGTGTGTGGGTCTGTCCCCCAGTGAGAGTCAGTGTGTGTGTGGGTCTGTCCCCCAGTGAGAGTCAGTGTGTGTGTGGGACTGTCCCCCCAGTGACAGTCAGTGTGTGTGTGTGTGTGGGACTGTCCCCCAGGGAGAGTCAGTGTGTGTGTGTGTGGGACTGTCCCCCCCAGTGAGAGTCAGTGTGTGTGTGTGTGTGTGGGACTGTCCCCCCCAGTGAGAGTCAGTGTGTGTGTGTGTGTGGGACTGTCCCCCCAGGGAGAGTCAGTGTGTGTGTGTGTGGGACTGTCCCCCCACTGAGAGTCAGTGTGTGTGTGTGACTGTCCCCCCAGTGAGAGTCAGTGTGTGTGCGGGACTGTCCCCCAGTGAGAGTCAGTGTGTGTGTGTGGGACTGTCCCCCCAGTGAGAGTCAGTGTGTGTGTGGGACTGTCCCCCCAGTGAGAGTCAGTGTGTGTGTGTGGGACTGTCCCCCCGAGTGAGAGTCAGTGTGTGTGTGTGGGACTGTCCCCCCCAGTGAGAGTCAGTGTGTGTGTGTGGGACTGTCCCCCCAGGGAGAGTCAGTGTGTGTGTGTGGGACTGTCCCCCAGTGAGAGTCAGTGTGTGTGTGGGACTGTCCCCCCAGTGAGAGTCAGTGTGTTTGTGCGACTGTCCCCCAGTGAGAGTCAGTGTGTGTGTGGGACTGTCCCCCCAGTGAGAGTCAGTGTGTGTGTGTGGGACTGTCCCCCCCAGTGAGAGTCAGTGTGTGTGTGTGTGTGTGTGGGACTGTCCCCCCAGTGAGAATCAGTGTGTGTGTGTGTGGGACTGTTCCCCAGTGAGAGTCAGTGTGTGTGTGTGTGGGACTGTCCCCCCAGTGAGAGTCAGTGTGTGTGCGTGGGACTGTCCCCCAGGGAGAGTCAGTGTGTGTGTGTGGGACTGTCCCCCAGTGAGAGTCAGTGCGTGTGTGGGACTGTCCCCCCAGGGAGAGTCAGTGTGTGTGTGCGACTGTCCCCCCCAGGGAGAGTCAGTGTGTGTGTGGGTCTGTCCCCCAGTGACAGTCAGTGTGTGTGTGTGTGTGGGACTGTCCCCCAGGGAGAGTCAGTGTGTGTGTGTGTGGGACTGTCCCCCCCAGTGAGAGTCAGTGTGTGTGGGACTGTCCCCCCCAGTGAGAGTCAGTGTGTGTGTGTGTGTGGGACTGTCCCCCCAGGGAGAGTCAGTGTGTGTGTGTGTGGGACTGTACCCCAGTGAGAGTCAGTGTGTGTGTGCGGGACTGTCCCCCAGTGAGAGTCAGTGTGTGTGTGTGGGACTGTCCCCCAGGGAGAGTCAGTGTGTGTGTGTGGGACTGTCCCCCAGTGAGAGTCAGTGCGTGTGTGGGACTGTCCCCCCCAGGGAGAGTCAGTGTGTGTGTGGGTCTGTCCCCCAGGGAGAGTCAGTGTGTGTGTGGGTCTGTCCCCCAGTGAGAGTCAGTGTGTGTGTGGGACTGTCCCCCCAGTGACAGTCAGTGTGTGTGTGTGTGTGGGACTGTCCCCCAGGGAGAGTCAGTGTGTGTGTGTGTGTGGGACTGTCCCCCCCAGTGAGAGTCAGTGTGTGTGTGTGGGACTGTCCCTCCCAGTGAGAGTCAGTGTGTGTGTGTGTGTGTGGGACTGTCCCCCCAGGGAGAGTCAGTGTGTGTGTGTGTGGGACTGTCCCCCCAGTGAGAGTCAGTGTGTGTGCGGGACTGTCCCCCAGTGAGAGTCAGTGTGTGTGTGTGTGGGACTGTACCCCAGTGAGAGTCAGTGTGTGTGTGTGGGACTGTCCCCCCCGAGTGAGAGTCAGTGTGTGTGTGTGGGACTGTCCCCCAGTGAGAGTCAGTGTGTGTGTGTGGGACTGTCCCCCCAGGGAGAGTCAGTGTGTGTGTGTGGGACTGTCCCCCCCAGTGAGAGTCAGTGTGTGTGTGTGGGACTGTCCCCCAGGGAGAGTCAGTGTGTGTGTGTGGGACTGTCCCCCAGTGAGAGTCAGTGTGTGTGTGGGACTGTCCCCCCAGTGAGAGTCAGTGTGTGTATGTGTGTGGGGGACTGTCCCCCCCACTGAGAGTCAGTGTGTGTGTGTGTGTGTGGGACTGTCCCCCCAGTGAGAATCAGTGTGTGTGTGTGGGACTGTTCCCCAGTGAGAGTCAGTGTGTGTGTGTGTGGGACTGTCCCCCCAGTGAGAGTCAGTGTGTGTGTGGGACTGTCCCCCCAGGGAGAGTCAGCGTGTGCGTGTGTGTGTGGGACTGTACCCCAGTGAGAGTCAGTGTGTGTGTGGGACTGTCCCCCCAGGGAGAGTCAGTGTGTGTGCGTGGGACTGTCCCCCAGGGAGAGTCAGTGTGTGTGTGTGGGACTGTCCCCCAGTGAGAGTCAGTGTGTGTGTGGGACTGTTCCCCCAGGGAGAGTCAGTGTGTGTGTGTGTGGGACTGTCCCCCAGTGAGAGTCAGTGTGTGTGGGACTGTTCCCCCCCAAGGAGAGTCAGTGTGTGTGTGGGTCTGTCCCCCCAGTGAGAGTCAGTGTGTGTGTGGGTCTGTCCACCCAGTGAGAGTCAGTGTGTGTGTGGGTCTGTCCCCCCAGTGAGTCAGTGTGTGTGTGTGGGTCTGTCCCCCCAGTGAGAGTCTGTGCGTGATACTGTCCCCCAGTGAGAGTCAGTGTGTGTGTGGGACTGTCCCCCAGTGAGAGTCAGTGTGTGTGTGGGACTGTCCCCCCAGTGAGAGTCAGTGTGTGTGGGGGACTGTCCCCCAGTGAGAGTCAGTGTGTGTGTGGGACTGTACCCCAGTCAGAGTCAGTGTGTGTGTGGGACTGTCCCCCCAGGGAGAGTCAGTGTGTGTGCGTGGGACTGTCCCCCAGGGAGAGTCAGTGTGTGTGTGTGGGACTGTCCCCCAGTGAGAGTCAGTGCGTGTGTGGGACTGTCCCCCCAGGGAGAGTCAGTGTGTGTGTGGGACTGTCCCCCCCAGGGAGAGTCAGTGTGTGTGTGGGTCTGTCCCCCAGTGAGAGTCAGTGTGTGTGTGGGACTGTCCCCCCAGTGACAGTCAGTGTGTGTGTGTGTGTGGGACTGTCCCCCAGGGAGAGTCAGTGTGTGTGTGTGTGGGACTGTCCCCCCCAGTGAGAGTCAGTGTGTGTGGGACTGTCCCCCCCAGTGAGAGTCAGTGTGTGTGTGTGTGTGTGTGGGACTGTCCCCCCAGGGAGAGTCAGTGTGTGTGTGTGTGGGACTGTCCCCCCAGTGAGAGTCAGTGTGTGTGCGGGACTGTCCCCCAGTGAGAGTCAGTGTGTGTGTGCGGGACTGTCCCCCAGTGAGAGTCAGTGTGTGTGTGTGGGACTGTCCCCCAGGGAGAGTCAGTGTGTGTGTGTGGGACTGTCCCCCAGTGAGAGTCAGTGCGTGTGTGGGACTGTCCCCCCCAGGGAGAGTCAGTGTGTGTGTGGGTCTGTCCCCCAGTGAGAGTCAGTGTGTGTGTGGGACTGTCCCCCCAGTGACAGTCAGTGTGTGTGTGTGTGTGGGACTGTCCCCCAGGGAGAGTCAGTGTGTGTGTGTGTGTGGGACTGTCCCCCCCAGTGAGAGTCAGTGTGTGTGTGTGGGACTGTCCCCCCCAGTGAGAGTCAGTGTGTGTGTGTGTGTGTGTGGGACTGTCCCCCCCAGTGAGAGTCAGTGTGTGTGTGTGGGACTGTCCCCCCAGGGAGAGTCAGTGTGTGTGTGTGTGGGACTGTCCCCCCGAGTGAGAGTCAGTGTGTGTGTGTGGGACTGTCCCCCAGTGAGAGTCAGTGTGTGTGTGTGGGACTGTCCCCCCAGGGAGAGTCAGTGTGTGTTTGTGGGACTGTCCCCCCCAGTGAGAGTCAGTGTGTGTGTGTGGGACTGTCCCCCAGGGAGAGTCAGTGTGTGTGTGTGGGACTGTCCCCCAGTGAGAGTCAGTGTGTGTGTGTGGGACTGTCCCCCAGGGAGAGTCAGTGTGTGTGTGTGGGACTGTCCCCCAGTGAGAGTCAGTGTGTGTGTGTGTGGGACTTTCCCCCCGGGAGAGTCAGTGTGTGTGTGTGTGGGACTGTCCCCCCAGTGAGAGTCAGTGTGTGTGTGGGACTGTCCCCCCCAGTGAGAGTCAGTGTGTGTGTGGGACTGTCCCGCCAGTGAGAGTCAGTGTGTGTGTGGGACTGTCCCCCAGTGAGAGTCAGTGTGTGTGTGGGACTGTCCCCCCAGTAAGAGTCAGTGTGTGTGTGTGTGTGTGGGACTGTCCCCCCCACTGAGAGTCAGTGTGTGTGTGTGTGTGTGGGACTGTCCCCCCAGTGAGAATCAGTGTGTGTGTGTGGGACTGTTCCCCAGTGAGAGTCAGTGTGTGTGTGTGTGGGACTGTCCCCCCAGTGAGAGTCAGTGTGTGTGTGGGACTGTCCCCCCAGGGAGAGTCAGCGTGTGTGTGTGTGTGGGACTGTACCCCAGTGAGAGTCAGTGTGTGTGTGGGACTGTCCCCCCAGGGAGAGTCAGTGTGTGTGCGTGGGACTGTCCCCCAGGGAGAGTCAGTGTGTGTGTGTGGGACTGTCCCCCAGTGAGAGTCAGTGTGTGTGTGGGACTGTTCCCCCAGGGAGAGTCAGTGTGTGTGTGGGACTGTCCCCCAGTGAGAGTCAGTGTGTGTGTGTGGGACTGTCCCCCCCAGTGAGAGTCAGTGTGTGTGTGTGATACTGTCCCCCAGTGAGAGTCAGTGTGTGTGTGTGGCACTGTCCCCCAGTGAGAGTCAGTGTGTGTGTGGGACTGTCCCCCGAGTGAGAGTCAGTGTGTGTGGGACTTTCCCCCAGTGAGAGTCAGTGTGTGTGTGTGTGGGACTGTCCCCCCAGTGAGAGTCAGTGTGTGTGGGACTGTCCCCCAGGGAGAGTCAGTGTGTGTGTGGGTCTGTCCCCCAGTGAGAGTCAGTGTGTGTGTGGGACTGTCCCCCCAGTGACAGTCAGTGTGTGTGTGTGTGTGGGACTGTCCCCCAGGGAGAGTCAGTGTGTGTGTGTGTGTGGGACTGTCCCCCCCAGTGAGAGTCAGTGTGTGTGTGTGGGACTGTCCCCCCCAGTGAGAGTCAGTGTGTGTGTGTGTGTGTGTGGGACTGTCCCCCCCAGTGAGAGTCAGTGTGTGTGTGTGGGACTGTCCCCCCAGGGAGAGTCAGTGTGTGTGTGTGTGGGACTGTCCCCCCGAGTGAGAGTCAGTGTGTGTGTGTGGGACTGTCCCCCAGTGAGAGTCAGTGTGTGTGTGTGGGACTGTCCCCCCAGGGAGAGTCAGTGTGTGTTTGTGGGACTGTCCCCCCCAGTGAGAGTCAGTGTGTGTGTGTGGGACTGTCCCCCAGGGAGAGTCAGTGTGTGTGTGTGGGACTGTCCCCCAGTGAGAGTCAGTGTGTGTGTGTGGGACTGTCCCCCAGGGAGAGTCAGTGTGTGTGTGTGGGACTGTCCCCCAGTGAGAGTCAGTGTGTGTGTGTGTGGGACTTTCCCCCCGGGAGAGTCAGTGTGTGTGTGTGTGGGACTGTCCCCCCAGTGAGAGTCAGTGTGTGTGTGGGACTGTCCCCCCCAGTGAGAGTCAGTGTGTGTGTGGGACTGTCCCGCCAGTGAGAGTCAGTGTGTGTGTGGGACTGTCCCCCAGTGAGAGTCAGTGTGTGTGTGGGACTGTCCCCCCAGTAAGAGTCAGTGTGTGTGTGTGTGTGTGGGACTGTCCCCCCCACTGAGAGTCAGTGTGTGTGTGTGTGTGTGGGACTGTCCCCCCAGTGAGAATCAGTGTGTGTGTGTGGGAATGTTCCCCAGTGAGAGTCAGTGTGTGTGTGTGTGGGACTGTCCCCCCAGTGAGAGTCAGTGTGTGTGTGGGACTGTCCCCCCAGGGAGAGTCAGCGTGTGTGTGTGTGTGGGACTGTACCCCAGTGAGAGTCAGTGTGTGTGTGGGACTGTCCCCCCAGGGAGAGTCAGTGTGTGTGCGTGGGACTGTCCCCCAGGGAGAGTCAGTGTGTGTGTGTGGGACTGTCCCCCAGTGAGAGTCAGTGTGTGTGTGGGACTGTTCCCCCAGGGAGAGTCAGTGTGTGTGTGGGACTGTCCCCCAGTGAGAGTCAGTGTGTGTGTGTGGGACTGTCCCCCCCAGTGAGAGTCAGTGTGTGTGTGTGATACTGTCCCCCAGTGAGAGTCAGTGTGTGTGTGTGGCACTGTCCCCCAGTGAGAGTCAGTGTGTGTGTGGGACTGTCCCCCGAGTGAGAGTCAGTGTGTGTGGGACTTTCCCCCAGTGAGAGTCAGTGTGTGTGTGTGTGGGACTGTCCCCCCAGTGAGAGTCAGTGTGTGTGGGACTGTCCCCCAGGGAGAGTCAGTGTGTGTGTGTGGGACTGTCACCCAGTGAGAGTCAGTGTGTGTGTGGGACTGTTCCCGAGTGAGAGTCAGTGTGTGTGTGTGGGACTGTCCCCCAGTGAGAGTCAGTGTGTGTGTGTGGAACTGTCCCCCAAGGAGAGTCAGTGTGTGTGTGTGGGACTGTCCCCCAGGGAGAGTCGGTGTGTGTGTGTGGGACTGTCCCCCAGTGAGAGTCAGTGTGTGTGTGTGGGACTGTCCCCCCCAGTGAGAGTCAGTGTGTGTGTGTGATACTGTCCCCCAGTGAGAGTCAGTGTGTGTGTGTGGGACTGTCCCCCAGTGAGAGTCAGTGTGTGTGTGGGACTGTCCCCCCAGTGAGAATCAGTGTGTGTGTGTGTGTGTGTGGGACTGTCCCCCCAGTGAGAGTCAGTGTGTGTGTGGGACTGTTCCCGAGTGAGAGTCAGTGTGTGTGGGACTTTCCCCCAGTGAGAGTCAGTGTGTGTGTGTGTGGGACTGTCCCCCCAGTGAGAGTCAGTGTGTGTGGGACTGTCCCCCAGTGAGAGTCAGTGTGTGTGTGTGGGACTGTCCCCCCAGTGAGAGTCAGTGTGTGTGTGTGTGTGTGTGTGGGACTGTCCCCCCAGTGAGAGTCAGTGTGTGTGTGGGACTGTTCCCGAGTGAGAGTCAGTGTGTGTGGGACTGTCCCCCAGTGAGAGTCAGTGTGTGTGTGTGGGACTGTCCCCCCAGTGAGAGTCAGTGTGTGTGGGACTGTCCCCCAGTGAGAGTCAGTGTGTGTGTGTGGGACTGTCCCCCCAGTGAGAGTCAGTGTGTGTGTGTGGGACTGTCCCCCAGTGAGAGTCAGTGCGTGTGTGGGACTGTCCCCCCAGGGAGAGTCAGTGTGTGTGTGGGACTGTCCCCCCCAGGGAGAGCCAGTGTGTGTGTGGGTCTGTCCCCCAGTGAGAGTCAGTGTGTGTGTGGGTCTGTCCCCCAGTGAGAGTCAGTGTGTGTGTGGGACTGTCCCCCCAGTGACAGTCAGTGTGTGTGTGTGTGTGGGACTGTCCCCCAGGGAGAGTCAGTGTGTGTGTGTATGGGACTGTCCCCCCCAGTGAGAGTCAGTGTGTGTGTGTGTGTGTGGGACTGTCCCCCCCAGTGAGAGTCAGTGTGTGTGTGTGTGTGGGACTGTCCCCCCAGGGAGAGTCAGTGTGTGTGTGTGTGGGACTGTCCCCCCACTGAGAGTCAGTGTGTGTGTGGGACTGTCCCCCCACTGAGAGTCAGTGTGTGTGCGGGACTGTCCCCCAGTGAGAGTCAGTGTGTGTGTGTGGGACTGTCCCCCCAGTGAGAGTCAGTGTGTGTGTGTGGGACTGTCCCCCCAGTGAGAGTCAGTGTGTGTGTGTGGGACTGTCCCCCCGAGTGAGAGTCAGTGTGTGTGTGTGGGACTGTCCCCCCAGGGAGAGTCAGTGTGTGTGTGTGGGACTGTCCCCCAGTGAGAGTCAGTGTGTGTGTGGGACTGTCCCCCCAGTGAGAGTCAGTGTGTGTGTGCGACTGTCCCCCAGTGAGAGTCAGTGTGTGTGTGGGACTGTCCCCCCAGTGAGAGTCAGTGTGTGTGTGTGGGACTGTCCCCCCCAGTGAGAGTCAGTGTGTGTGTGTGTGTGTGTGTGGGACTGTCCCCCCAGTGAGAATCAGTGTGTGTGTGTGTGGGACTGTTCCCCAGTGAGAGTCAGTGTGTGTGTATGTGGGACTGTCCCCCCAGTGAGAGTCAGTGTGTGTGCGTGGGACTGTCCCCCAGGGAGAGTCAGTGTGTGTGTGTGGGACTGTCCCCCAGTGAGAGTCAGTGCGTGTGTGGGACTGTCCCCCCAGGGAGAGTCAGTGTGTGTGTGGGACTGTCCCCCCCAGGGAGAGTCAGTGTGTGTGTGGGTCTGTCCCCCCAGTGACAGTCAGTGTGTGTGTGTGTGTGGGACTGTCCCCCAGGGAGAGTCAGTGTGTGTGTGTGTGGGACTGTCCCCCCCAGTGAGAGTCAGTGTGTGTGGGACTGTCCCCCCCAGTGAGAGTCAGTGTGTGTGTGTGTGTGGGACTGTCCCCCCAGGGAGAGTCAGTGTGTGTGTGTGTGGGACTGTCCCCCAGTGAGAGTCAGTGTGTGTGTGCGGGACTGTCCCCCAGTGAGAGTCAGTGTGTGTGTGTGGGACTGTCCCCCAGGGAGAGTCAGTGTGTGTGTGTGGGACTGTCCCCCAGTGAGAGTCAGTGCGTGTGTGGGACTGTCCCCCCCAGGGAGAGTCAGTGTGTGTGTGGGTCTGTCCCCCAGGGAGAGTCAGTGTGTGTGTGGGTCTGTCCCCCAGTGAGAGTCAGTGTGTGTGTGGGACTGTCCCCCCAGTGACAGTCAGTGTGTGTGTGTGTGTGGGACTGTCCCCCAGTGAGAGTCAGTGTGTGTGTGTGGGACTGTCCCCCAGGGAGAGTCAGTGTGTGTGTGTGTGTGGGACTGTCCCCCCCAGTGAGAGTCAGTGTGTGTGTGTGGGACTGTCCCCCCCAGTGAGAGTCAGTGTGTGTGTGTGTGTGGGACTGTCCCCCCAGGGAGAGTCAGTGTGTGTGTGTGTGGGACTGTCCCCCCAGTGAGAGTCAGTGTGTGTGCGGGACTGTCCCCCAGTGAGAGTCAGTGTGTGTGCGGGACTGTCCCCCCAGTGAGAGTCAGTGTGTGTGTGTGGGACTGTCCCCCCCGAGTGAGAGTCAGTGTGTGTGTGTGGGACTGTCCCCCAGTGAGAGTCAGTGTGTGTGTGTGGGACTGTCCCCCCAGGGAGAGTCAGTGTGTGTGTGTGGGACTGTCCCCCCCAGTGAGAGTCAGTGTGTGTGTGTGGGACTGTCCCCCAGGGAGAGTCAGTGTGTGTGTGTGGGACTGTCCCCCAGTGAGAGTCAGTGTGTGTGTGTGTGGGACTGTCCCCCAGGGAGAGTCAGTGTGTGTGTGTGGGACTGTCCCCCAGTGAGAGTCAGTGTGTGTGTGTGTGGGACTTTCCCCCCGGGAGAGTCAGTGTGTGTGTGTGTGGGACTGTCCCCCCAGTGAGAGTCAGTGTGTGTGTGGGACTGTCCCCCCCAGTGAGAGTCAGTGTGTGTGTGGGACTGTCCCGCCAGTGAGAGTCAGTGTGTGTGTGGGACTGTCCCCCAGTGAGAGTCAGTGTGTGTGTGGGACTGTCCCCCCAGTGAGAGTCAGTGTGTGTGTGTGTGTGTGGGACTGTCCCCCCAGTGAGAATCAGTGTGTGTGTGTGTGGGACTGTTCCCCAGTGAGAGTCAGTGTGTGTGTGTGTGGGACTGTCCCCCCAGTGAGAGTCAGTGTGTGTGTGGGACTGTCCCCCCAGGGAGAGTCAGCGTGTGTGTGTGTGTGTGGGACTGTACCCCAGTGAGAGTCAGTGTGTGTGTGGGACTGTCCCCCCAGGGAGAGTCAGTGTGTGTGCGTGGGACTGTCCCCCAGGGAGAGTCAGTGTGTGTGTGTGGGACTGTCCCCCAGTGAGAGTCAGTGTGTGTGTGGGACTGTTCCCCCAGGGAGAGTCAGTGTGTGTGTGTGTGGGACTGTCCCCCAGTGAGAGTCAGTGTGTGTGGGACTGTTCCCCCCCAAGGAGAGTCAGTGTGTGTGTGGGTCTGTCCCCCCAGTGAGAGTCAGTGTGTGTGTGGGTCTGTCCACCCAGTGAGAGTCAGTGTGTGTGTGGGTCTGTCCCCCCAGTGAGTCAGTGTGTGTGTGTGGGTCTGTCCCCCCAGTGAGAGTCTGTGCGTGATACTGTCCCCCAGTGAGAGTCAGTGTGTGTGTGGGACTGTCCCCCAGTGAGAGTCAGTGTGTGTGTGGGACTGTCCCCCCAGTGAGAGTCAGTGTGTGTGGGGGACTGTCCCCCAGTGAGAGTCAGTGTGTGTGTGGGACTGTCCCCCCAGTGAGAGTCAGTGTGTGTGTGTGGGACTGTCCCCCCAGTGAGAGTCAGTGTGTGTGGGACTGTCCCCCAGTGAGAGTCAGTGTGTGTGGGGGGGACTGTCCCCCAGTGAGAGTCAGTGTGTGTGTGGGACTGTCCCCCCAGTGAGAGTCAGTGTGTGTGTGTGTGTGTGTGGGACTGTCCCCCCCAGTGAGAGTCAGTGTGTGTGTGGGACTGTCCCCCAGTGAGAGTCAGTGTGTGTGTGTGGGTCTGTCCCCCCAGTGAGAGTCAGTGTGTGTGTGGGTCTGTCCCCCCAGTGAGAGTCAGTGTGTGTGTGTGGGTCTGTCCCCCCAGTGAGAGTCAGTGTGTGTGTGTGGGTATGTCCCCCCAGTGAGAGTCTGTGCGTGATACTGTCCCCCAGTGAGAGTCAGTGTGTGTGTGGGACTGTCCCCCAGTGAGAGTCAGTGTGTGTGTGGGACAGTCCCCCCCGTGAGAGTCAGTGTGTGTGTGGGACTGTCCCCCCAGTGAGAGTCAGTGTGTGTGTGGGACTGTCCCCCCAGTGAGAGTCAGTGTGTGTGCGCGACTGTCCCCCAGTGAGAGTCAGTGTGTGTGTGTGTGTGTGGGACTGTCCCCCCCAGTGAGAGTCAGTGTGTGTGTGTGTGTGGGACTGTCCCCCCAGGGAGAGTCAGTGTGTGTGTGTGTGGGACTGTCCCCCCAGTGAGAGTCAGTGTGTGTGCGGGACTGTCCCCCAGTGAGAGTCAGTATGTGTGTGTGGGACTGTCCCCCCAGTGAGAGTCAGTGTGTGTGTGGGACTGTCCCCCCAGTGAGAGTCAGTGTGTGTGGGACTGTCCCCCCAGTGAGAGTCAGTGTGTGTGTGTGGGACTGTCCCCCCAGGGAGAGTCGGTGTGTGTGTGTGGGACTGTCCCCCCAGGGAGAGTCAGTGTGTGTGTGTGGGACTGTCCCCCCCAGTGAGAGTCAGTGTGTGTGTGTGGGACTGTCCCCCAGGGAGAGTCAGTGTGTGTGTGTGGGACTGTCCCCCAGGGAGAGTCAGTGTGTGTGTGGGACTGTCCCCCCAGTGAGAGTCAGTGTGTGTGTGGGACTGTCCCCCAGTGAGAGTCAGTGTGTGTGTGGGACTGTCCCCCCAGTGAGAGTCAGTGTGTGTGTGTGCGACTGTCCCCCCCAGTGAGAGTCAGTGTGTGTGTGTGTGTGTGGGACTGTCCCCCCAGTGAGAATCAGTGTGTGTGTGTGGGACTGTCCCCCAGGGAGAGTCAGTGTGTGTGTGTGGGACTGTCCCCCAGTGAGAGTCAGTGTGAGTGTGGGACTGTTCCCCCAGTGAGAGTCAGTGTGTGGGACTGTCCCCCAGTGAGAGTCAGTGTGTGTGGGACTGTTCCCCCAGGGAGAATCAGTGTGTGTGTGTGGGACTGTCCCCCAGTGAGAGTCAGTGTGTGTGGGACTGTTCCCCCCAAGGAGAGTCAGTGCGTGTGTGGGTCTGTCCCCCCAGTGAGAGTCAGTGTGTGTGTGTGTCTGTCCACCCAGTGAGAGTCAGTGTGTGTGTGTGGGTCTGTCCCCCCAGTGAGAGTCAGTGTGTGTGTGGGACTGTCCCCCCAGTGAGAGTCAGTGTGTGTGTGTGGGACTGTCCCCCCAGTGAGAGTCAGTGTGCGTGGGACTGTCCCCCAGTGAGAGTCAGTGTGTGTGTGGGGGACTGTCCCCCAGTGAGAGTCAGTGTGTGTGTGGGACTGTCCCCCAGTGAGAGTCAGTGTGTGTGTGGGACTGTCCCCCCAGTGAGAGTCAGTGTGTGTGTGGGACTGTCCCCCCAGTGAGAGTCAGTGTGTGTGTGTGGGACTGTCCCCCCAGTGAGAGTCAGTGTGCGTGGGACTGTCCCCCAGTGAGAGTCAGTGTGTGTGTGGGGGACTGTCCCCCAGTGAGAGTCAGTGTGTGTGTGGGACTGTCCCCCAGTGAGAGTCAGTGTGTGTGTGTGGGTCTGTCCCCCCAGTGAGAGTCAGTGTGTGTGTGGGTCTGTCCCCCCAGTGAGAGTCAGTGTGTGTGTGTGGGTCTGTCCCCCCAGTGAGAGTCTGTGCGTGATAAGTCCCCCAGTGAGAGTCAGTGTGTGTGTGGGTCTGTCCACCCAGTGAGAGTCAGTGTGTGTGTGGTTCTGTCCCCCCAGTGAGAGTCAGTGTGTGTGTGTGGGTCTGTCCCCCCAGTGAGAGTCTGTGAGTGATACTGTCCCCCAGTGAGAGTCAGTGTGTGTGTGGGTCTGTCCACCCAGTGAGAGTCAGTGTGTGTGTGGAACTGTCCCCCAGTGAGAGTCAGTGTGTGTGGGACTGTTCCCCCAGGGAGAATCAGTGTGTGTGTGTGGGACTGTCCCCCAGTGAGAGTCAGTGTGTGTGGGACTGTTCCCCCCCAAGGAGAGTCAGTGTGTGTGTGGGTCTGTCCTCCCAGTGAGAGTCAGTGTGTGTGTGGGTCTGTCCACCCAGTGAGAGTCAGTGTGTGTGTGGGTCTGTCCCCCCAGTGAGAGTCAGTGTGTGTGTGTGGGTCTGTCCCCCAGTGAGAGTCTGTGCGTGATACTGTCCCCCAGTGAGAGTCAGTGTGTGTGTGGGACTGTCCCCCAGTGAGAGTCAGTGTGTGTGTGGGACTGTCCCCCCAGTGAGAGTCAGTGTGTGTGGGGGACTGTCCCCCAGTGAGAGTCAGTGTGTGTGTGGGACTGTCCCCCCAGTGAGAGTCAGTGTGTGTGTGGGACTGTCCCCCCAGTGAGAGTCAGTGTGTGTGGGACTGTCCCCAAGTGAGAGTCAGTGTGTGTGTGTGGGACTGTCCCCCAGTGAGAGTCAGTGTGTGTGGGGGGGACTGTCCCCCAGTGAGAGTCAGTGTGTGTGGGGGGGACTGTCCCCCAGTGAGAGTCAGTGTGTGTGTGGGACTGTCCCCCCAGTGAGAGTCAGTGTGTGTGTGTGTGTGGGACTGTCCCCCCCAGTGAGAGTCAGTGTGTGTGTGGGACTGTCCCCCAATGAGTGTCAGTGTGTGTGTGTGGGTCTGTCCCCCCAGTGAGAGTCAGTGTGTGTGTGGGTCTGTCCCCCCAGTGAGAGTCAGTGTGTGTGTGTGGGTCTGTCCCCCCAGTGAGAGTCAGTGTGTGTGTGGGACTGTCCCCCAGTGAGAGTCAGTGTGTGTGGGACTGTTCCCCCAGGGAGAATCAGTGTGTGTGTGTGGGACTGTCCCCCAGTGAGAGTCAGTGTGTGTGTGGGACTGTTCCCCCCAAGGAGAGTCAGTGTGTGTGTGGGTCTGTCCCCCCAGTGAGAGTCAGTGTGTGTGTGGGTCTGTCCCCCCAGTGAGAGTCAGTGTGTGTGTGGGTCTGTCCCCCCAGTGAGAGTCAGTGTGTGTGTGTGGGTCTGTCCCCCCAGTGAGAGTCTGTGCGTGATACTGTCCCCCAGTGAGAGTCAGTATGTGTGTGGGACTGTCCCCCAGTGAGAGTCAGTGTGTGTGTAGGACTGTCCCCCCAGTGAGAGTCAGTGTGTGTGTGGGACTGTCCCCCCAGTGAGAGTCAGTGTGTGAGTGGGACTGTCCCCCCAGTGAGAGTCAGTGTGTGTGCGGGACTGTCCCCCAGTGAGAGTCAGTGTGTGTGTGTGTGTGTGGGACTGTCCCCCCCAGTGAGAGTCAGTGTGTGTGTGTGTGTGTGGGACTGTCCCCCCCAGTGAGAGTCAGTGTGTGTGTGTGTGTGGGACTGTCCCCCCAGGGAGAGTCAGTGTGTGTGTGTGTGGGACTGTCCCCCCAGTGAGAGTCAGTGTGTGTGCGGGACTGTCCCCCAGTGAGAGTCAGTGTGTGTGTGTGTGTGTGGGACTGTCCCCCCCAGTGAGAGTCAGTGTGTGTGTGTGTGTGTGGGACTGTCCCCCCCAGTGAGAGTCAGTGTGTGTGTGTGTGTGGGACTGTCCCCCCAGGGAGAGTCAGTGTGTGTGTGTGTGGGACTGTCCCCCCAGTGAGAGTCAGTGTGTGTGCGGGACTGTCCCCCAGTGAGAGTCAGTGTGTGTGCGGGACTGTCCCCCAGTGAGAGTCAGTGTGTGTGTGTGGGACTGTCCCCCCAGTGAGAGTCAGTGTGTGTGTGGGGACTGTCCCCCCAGTGAGAGTCAGTGTGTGTGTGTGGGACTGTCCCCCCAGTGAGAGTCAGTGTGTGTGTGGGACTGTCCCCCCAGTGAGAGTCAGTGTGTGTGTGTGGGACTGTCCCCCAGTGAGAGTCAGTGTGTGTGTGTGGGACTGTCCCCCCAGTGAGAGTCAGTGTGTGTGTGGGGGACTGTCCCCCCAGTGAGAGTCAGTGTGTGTGTGTGGGACTGTCCCCCAGTGAGAGTCAGTGTGTGTGTGGGGGACTGTCCCCCCAGTGAGAGTCAGTGTGTGTGTGTGGGACTGTCCCCCTGTGAGAGTCAGTGTGTGTGTGGGGGATTGTCCCCCAGGGAGAGTCAGTGTGTGTGTGTGGGACTGTCCCCCAGTGAGAGTCAGTGTGTGTGTGTGGGACTGTCCCCCTGTGAGAGTCAGTGTGTGTGCGGGACTGTCCCCCAGTGAGAGTCAGTGTGTGTGTGTGGGACTGTCCCCCAGTGAGAGTCAGTGTGTGTGTGTGTGTGTGGGACTGTCCCCCCAGTGAGAATCAGTGTGTGTGTGTGGGACTGTTCCCCAGTGAGAGTCAGTGTGTGTGTGTGTGTGGGACTGTTCCCCCAGGGAGAGTCAGTGTGTGTGTGTGGGACTGTCCCCCAGTGAGAGTCAGTGTGTGTGTGGGACTGTCCCCCCAGTGAGAGTCAGTGTGTGTGTGTGGGACTGTCCTCCCAGTGAGAGTCAGTGTGTGTGTGTGTGTGTGTGGGACTGTCCCCCCAGTGAGAGTCAGTGTGTGTGTGTGGGACTGTCCCCCCCAGTGAGAGTCAGTGTGTGTGTGTGTGTGTGGGACTGTCCCCCCAGTGAGAATCAGTGTGTGTGTGTGGGACTGTTCCCCAGTGAGAGTCAGTGTGTGTGTGTGTGGGACTGTCCCCCCAGTGAGAGTCAGTGTGTGTGTGGGACTGTCCCCCCAGGGAGAGTCAGCGTGTGTGTGTGTGTGGGACTGTCCCCCCAGGGAGAGTCAGTGTGTGTGCGTGGGACTGTCCCCCAGGGAGAGTCAGTGTGTGTGTGTGGGACTGTCCCCCAGTGAGAGTCAGTGTGTGTGTGGGACTGTTCCCCCAGGGAGAGTCAGTGTGTGTGTGTGGGACTGTCCCCCAGTGAGAGTCAGTGTGAGTGTGGGACTGTTCCCCCAGTGAGAGTCAGTGTGTGGGACTGTCGCCCAGTGAGAGTCAGTGTGTGTGGGACTGTTCCCCCAGGGAGAATCAGTGTGTGTGTGTGGGACTGTCCCCCAGTGAGAGTCAGTGTGTGTGGGACTGTTTCCCCCAAGGAGAGTCAGTGTGTGTGTGGGTCTGTCCCCCCAGTGAGAGTCAGTGTGTGTGTGGGTCTGTCCACCCAGTGAGAGTCAGTGTGTGTGTGGGTCTGTCCCCCCAGTGAGAGTCAGTGTGTGTGTGTGGGTCTGTCCCCCAGTGAGAGTCTGTGCGTCATACTGTCCCCCAGTGAGAGTCAGTGTGTGTGTGGGACTGTCCCCCAGTGAGAGTCAGTGTGTGTGTGGGACTGTCCCCCCAGTGAGAGTCAGTGTGTGTGTGGGACTGTTCCCCCCAGTGAGAGTCAGTGTGTGTGTGTGGGACTGTCCCCCCAGTGAGAGTCAGTGTGTGTGGGACTGTCCCCCAGTGAGAGTCAGTGTGTGTGGGGGGGACTGTCCCCCAGTGAGAGTCAGTGTGTGTGTGGGACTGTCCCCCCAGTGAGAGTCAGTGTGTGTGTGTGTGTGGGACTGTCCCCCCCAGTGAGAGTCAGTGTGTGTGTGGGTCTGTCCCCCCAGTGAGAGTCAGTGTGTGTGTGTGGGTCTGTCCCCCCAGTGAGAGTCAGTGTGTGTGTGTGGGTCTGTCCCCCCAGTGAGAGTCTGTGCGTGATACTGTCCCCCAGTGAGAGTCAGTGTGTGTGGGGGACTGTCCCCCAGTGAGAGTCAGTGTGTGTGTGGGACTGTCCCCCCAGTGAGAGTCAGTGTGTGTGTGTGGGACTGTCCCCCCAGTGAGAGTCAGTGTGTGTGTGGGACTGTCCCCCCCAGTGAGAGTCAGTGTGTGTGTGTGGGACTGTCCCCCCAGTGAGAGTCAGTGTGTGTGGGGGACTGTCCCCCAGTGAGAGTCAGTGTGTGTGTGGGACTGTCCCCCCAGTGAGAGTCAGTGTGTGTGTGTGGGACTGTCCCCCCAGTGAGAGTCAGTGTGTGTGTGGGACTGTCCCCCCAGTGAGAGTCAGTGTGTGTGTGGGACTGTCCCCCCCAGTGAGAGTCAGTGTGTGTGTGGGTTTGTCCCCCCAGTGAGAGTCAGTGTGTGTGTGGGTCTGTCCCCCCAGTGAGAGTCAGTGTGTGTGTGGGTCTGTCCCCCCAGTGAGAGTCAGTGTGTGTGTGTGGGTCTGTCCCCCCAGTGAGAGTCTGTGCGTGATACTGTCCCCCAGTGAGAGTCAGTGTGTGTGTGGGACTGTCCCCCAGTGAGAGTCAGTGTGTGTGTGGGACTGTCCCCCCAGTGAGAGTCAGTGTGTGTGTGTGTGGGACTGTCCCCCCAGTGAGAGTCAGTGTGTGTGCGGGACTGTCCCCCAGTGAGAGTCAGTGTGTGTGTGTGTGTGTGTGGGACTGTCCCCCCCAGTGAGAGTCAGTGTGTGTGTGTGTGTGGGACTGTCCCCCCAGGGAGAGTCAGTGTGTGTGTGTGTGGGACTGTCCCCCCAGTGAGAGTCAGTGTGTGTGCGGGACTGTCCCCCAGTGAGAGTCAGTGTGTGTGCGGGACTGTACCCCAGTGAGAGTCAGTGTGTGTGTGTGTGGGACTGTCCCCCCAGTGAGAGTCAGTGTGTGTGTGGGACTGTCCCCCCAGTGAGAGTCAGTGTGTGTGTGGGACTGTCCCCCCAGTGAGAGTCAGTGTGTGTGTGTGGGACTGTCCCCCCGAGTGAGAGTCAGTGTGTGTGTGTGGGACTGTCCCCCAGGGAGTGTCAGTGTGTGTGTGTGGGGACTGTCCCCCCAGGGAGAGTCAGTGTGTGTGTGTGGGACTGTCCCCCCCAGTGAGAGTCAGTGTGTGTGTGTAGGACTGTCCCCCAGGGAGAGTCAGTGTGTGTGTGTGGGACTGTCCCCCAGTGCGAGTCAGTGTGTGTGTGTGTGGGACTGTCCCCCCAGGGAGAGTCAGTGTGTGTGTGGGACTGTCCCCCAGTGAGAGTCAGTGTGTGTGTGGGTCTGTCCCCCCAGTGAGAGTCAGTGTGTGTGTGGGTCTGTCCCCCCAGTGAGAGTCAGTGTGTGTGTGTGGGTCTGTCCCCCCAGTGAGAGTCTGTGTGTGATACTGTCCCCCAGTGAGAGTCAGTGTGTGTGTGGGTCTGTCCACCCAGTGAGAGTCAGTGTGTGTGTGGGTCTGTCCCCCCAGTGAGAGTCAGTGTGTGTGTGTGGGTCTGTCCCCCCAGTGAGAGTCTGTGCGTGAGACTGTCCCCCAGTGAGAGTCAGTGTGTGTGTGTGGGACTGTCCCCCAGTGAGAGTCAGTGTGTGTGTGGGACTGTCCCCCCCGTGAGAGTCAGTGTGTGTGTGTGGGACTGTCCCCCCAGTGAGAGTAGGTGTGTGTGTGTGTGGGACTGTCCCCCCCAGTGAGAGTCAGTGTGTGTGGGACTGTCCCCCAGTGAGAGTCAGTGTGTGTGTGTGGGTCTGTCCCCCCAGTGAGAGTCAGTGTGTGTGTGGGACTGTCCCCCCAGGGAGAGTCAGTGTGTGTGTGGGACTGTCCCCCAGTGAGAGTCAGTGTGTGTGTGTGGGACTGTCCCCCAGGGAGAATCAGTGTGTGTGTGTGGGACTGTCCCCCAGTGAGAGTCTGTGTGTGTGGGACTGTTCCCCCCAAGGAGAGTTAGTGTGTGTGTGGGTCTGTCCCCCCAGTGAGAGTCAGTGTGTGTGTGGGTCTGTCCCCCCAGTGAGAGTCAGTGTGTGTGTGGGTCTGTCCCCCCAGTGAGAGTCAGTGTGTGTGTGTGCGTCTGTCCCCCCAGTGAGAGTCTGTGCGTGATACTGTCCAACAGTGAGAGTCAGTGTGTGTGTGGGACTGTCCCCCAGTGAGAGTCAGTGTGTGTGTGGGACTGTCCCCCCAGTGAGAGTCAGTGTGTGTGTGGGACTGTCCCCCCAGTGAGAGTCAGTGTGTGTGTGTGGGACTGTCCCCCCAGTGAGAGTCAGTGTGTGTGGGACTGTCCCCCAGTGAGAGTCAGTGTGTGTGGGGGGGACTGTCCCCCAGTGAGAGTCAGTGTGTGTGTGGGACTGTCCCCCCAGTGAGAGTCAGTGTGTGTGTGTGTGTGGGACTGTCCCCCCCAGTCAGAGTCAGTGTGTGTGTGGTACTGTCCCCCAGTGAGAGTCAGTGTGTGTGTGTGGGTCTGTCCCCCCAGTGAGAGTCAGTGTGTGTGTGGGTCTGTCCCCCAGTGAGAGTCAGTGTGTGTGTGTGGGTCTGTCCCCCCAGTGAGAGTCTGTGTGTGGGACTGTCCCCCAGTGAGAGTCAGTGTGTGTGTGGGACTGTCCCCCCCAGTGAGAGTCAGTGTGTGTGTGTGGGACTGTCCCCCCAGTGAGAGTCAGTGTGTGTGGGGGACTGTCCCCCAGTGAGAGTCAGTGTGTGTGTGGGACTGTCCCCCCAGTGAGAGTCAGTGTGTGTGTGTGGGACTGTCCCCCCAGTGAGAGTCAGTGTGTGTGTGGGACTGTACCCCAGTGAGAGTCAGTGTGTGTGTGTGTGTGTGTGGGACTGTCCCCCCCAGTGAGAGTCAGTGTGTGTGTGGGACTGTCCCCCAGTGAGAGTCAGTGTGTGTGTGGGACTGTACCCCAGTGAGAGTCAGTGTGTGTGTGTGTGTGTGTGGGACTGTCCCCCAGGGAGAGTCAGTGTGTGTGTGTGTGTGTGGGACTGTCCCCCCCAGTGAGAGTCAGTGTGTGTGTGTGGGACTGTTCCCCAGTGAGAGTCAGTGCGTGTGGGGGACTGTCCCCCAGGGAGAGTCAGTGTGTGGGTGGGACTGTCCCCCCAGTCAGAGTCAGTGTGTGTGTGGGACTGTCCCCCAGGGAGAGTCAGTGTGTGTGTGGGACTGTCCCCCAGTGAGAGTCAGTGTGTGTGTGTGTGTGGGACTGTCCCCCCCAGTGAGAGTCAGTGTGTGTGTGGGACTGTCCCCCAGTGAGAGTCAGTGTGTGTGTGTGGGTCTGTCCCCCCAGTGAGAGTCAGTGTGTGTGTGGGTCTGTCCCCTCAGTGAGAGTCAGTGTGTGTGTGTGGGTCTGTCCCCCCAGTGAGAGTCTGTGCGTGATACTGTCCCCCAGTGAGAGTCAGTGTGTGTGTGGGTCTGTCCACCCAGTGAGAGTCAGTGTGTGTGTGTGTCTGTCCCCCCAGTGAGAGTCAGTGTGTGTGTGTGGGTCTGTCCCCCCAGTGAGAGTCTGTGCGTGATACTGTCCCCCAGTGAGAGTCAGTGTGTGTGTGGGACTGTCCCCCAGTGAGAGTCAGTGTGTGTGTGGGACTGTCCCCCCAGTGAGCGTCAGTGTGTGTGTGTGGGACTGTCCCCCCAGTGAGAGTCAGTGTGTGTGTGTGGGACTGTCCCCCAGTGAGAGTCAGTGTGTGTGTGTGTGTGTGGGACTGTCCCCCCCAGTGAGAGTCAGTGTGTGTGTGGGATTGTCCCTCAGTGAGAGTCAGTGTGTGTGTGGGTCTGTCCCCCCAGTGAGAGTCAGTGTGTGTGTGGGACTGTCCCCCCAGTGAGAGTCAGTGTGTGTGTGGGATGTCCCCCAGTGAGAGTCAGTGTGTGTGGGACAGTTCTCCCAGGGAGAATCAGTGTGTGTGTGTGGGACTGTCCCCCAGTGAGAGTCAGTGTGTGTGGGACTGTTCCCCCCAGTGAGAGTCAGTGTGTGTGTGGGTCTGTCCCCCCAGTGAGAGTCAGTGTGTGTGTGGGTCTGTCCCCCCAGTGAGAGTCAGTGTGTGTGTGTGGGTCTGTCCCCCCAGTGAGAGTCTGTGCGTGATACTGTCCCCCAGTGAGAGTCAGTGTGTGTGTGGGACTGTCCCGCAGTGAGAGTCAGTGTGTGTGTGGGACTGTCCCCCCAGTGAGAGTCAGTGTGTGTGTGTGGGACTATCCCCCCAGTGAGAGTCAGTGTGTGTGGGACTGTCCCCCCAGTGAGAGTCAGTGTGTGTGTGGGACTGTCCCCCAGTGAGAGTCAGTGTGTGTGTGGGTCTGTCCCCCCCAGTGAGAGTCAGTGTGTGTGTGTGGGTCTGTCCCCCCAGTGAGAGTCTGTGCGTGATACTGTCCCCCAGTGAGAGTCAGTGTGTGTGTGGGACTGTCCCGCAGTGAGAGTCAGTGTGTGTGTGGGACTGTCCCCCCAGTGAGAGTCAGTGTGTGTGTGGGACTGTCCCCCCAGTGAGAGTCAGTGTGTGTGTGTGGGACTGTCCCCCCAGTGAGAGTCAGTGTGTGTGTGGGACTGTCCCCCCAGTGAGAGTCAGTGTGTGTGTGGGACTGTCCCCCAGTGAGAGTCAGTGTGTGTGTGGGTCTGTCCCCCCAGTGAGAGTCAGTGTGTGTGTGTGGGTCTGTCCCCCCAGTGAGAGTCTGTGTGTGGGACTGTCCCCCAGTGAGAGTCAGTGTGTGTGTGGGACTGTCCCCCCCAGTGAGAGTCAGTGTGTGTGTGTGGGTCTGTCCCCCCAGTGAGAGTCAGTGTGTGTGTGGGTCTGTCCCCCCAGTGAGAGTCAGTGTGTGTGTGTGGGTCTGTCCCCCCAGTGAGAGTCTGTGTGTGGGACTGTCCCCCAGTGAGAGTCAGTGTGTGTGTTGGACTGTCCCCCCCAGTGAGAGTCAGTGTGTGTGTGTGGGACTGTCTCCCCAGTGAGAGTCAGTGTGTGTGGGGGACTGTCCCCCAGTGAGAGTCAGTGTGTGTGTGGGACTGTCCCCCCAGTGAGAGTCAGTGTGTGTGTGTGGGACTGTCCCCCCAGTGAGAGTCAGTGTGTGTGTGGGACTGTCCCCCCCAGTGAGAGTCAGTGTGTGTGTGTGGGACTGTCCCCCCAGTGAGAGTCAGTGTGTGTGGGGGACTGTCCCCCAGGGAGAGTCAGTGTGTGTGTGGGACTGTCCCCCCAGTGAGAGTCAGTGTGTGTGTGGGACTGTCCCCCCCAGTGAGAGTCAGTGTGTGTGTGGGACTGTCCCCCCAGTGAGAGTCAGTGTGTGTGGGGGACTGTCCCCCAGGGAGAGTCAGTGTGTGTGTGGGACTGTCCCCCCAGTCAGAGTCAGTGTGTGTGTGGGACTGTCCCCCAGGGAGAGTCAGTGTGTGTGTGTGGGACTGTCCCCCAGTGAGAGTCAGTGTGTGTGTGTGTGGGACTGTCCCCCAGTGAGAGTCAGTGTGTGTGTGTGGGACTGTCCCCCAGTGAGAGTCAGTGTGTGTGTGTGGGTCTGTCCCCCAGTGAGAGTCAGTGTGTGTGTGTGGGACTGTCCCCCAGTGAGAGTCAGTGTGTGTGTGTGGGACTGTCCCCCAGTGAGAGTCAGTGTGTGTGTGTGGGACTGTCCCCCAGTGAGAGTCAGTGTGTGTGTGTGGGACTGTCCCCCCAGTGAGAGTCAGTGTGTGTGTGTGGGACTGTCCCCCAGTGAGAGTCAGTGTGTGTGTGGGACTGTCCCCCCAGTGAGAGTCAGTGTGTGTGTGGGACTGTCCCCCAGTGAGAGTCAGTGTGTGTGTGGGACTGTCACCCAGTGAGAGTCAGTGTGTGTGTGGGACTGTCCCCCAGTGAGAGTCAGTGTGTGTGTGGGACTGTCACCCAGTGAGAGTCAGTGTGTGTATGGGACTGTCCCCCCAGTGAGAGTCAGTGTGTGTATGGGACTGGCCCCCAGTGAGTGCTCCTTTCCCAGATTTGGGGAATGATCCCCTGGTCTGTACTTACACAATAAGAGTCTGTGCTGGGAACTGCACTGGGTGACGTCAGCAGGATGAAGTATTGTGTACCATGAGGTTCCTCGGAGATCGTGTTGGCTGTAACCCAGGTGATAGACCACACTGCAGGGAGATCGAATCATGATCCTGTCAGTATCCCCCCAGTGGAAACATCAGGAAATCTCTATCTGCTCTCAGTGTCAAGGGAGCTTTACTCTGTACCTCACCCCCTGTCTCCCTGTCCCTGGGAGTGTTTGATGGGGGACAGTGTAGAGGGAGCTTTACTCTGCACCTCACCCCCTGTCTCCCTGTCCCTGGGAGTGTTTGATGGGGCACAGTGTAGAGGGAGCTTTACTCTGTACCTCACCCCCTGTCTCCCTGTCCCTGGGAGTGTTTGATGGGGCACAGTGTAGAGGGAGCTTTACTCTGTACCTCACCCCCTGTCTCCCTGTCCCTGGGAGTGTTTGATGGGGCACAGTGTAGAGGGAGCTTTACTCTGTACCTCACCCCCTGTCTCCCTGTCCCTGGGAGTGTTTGATGGGGCACAGTGTAGAGGGAGCTTTACTCTGTATCTGACCCTGTGCTGTCCCTGTCCTGGGGGGTGTTTGATGGGGGACAGTGTAGAGGGAGCTTTACTCTGTATGTGACCCTGTGCTGTCCCTGTCCTGGGGGGTGTTTGATGGGGGACAGTGTAGAGGGAGCTTTACTCTGCACCTCACCCCCTGTCTCCCTGTCCCTGGGAGTGTTTGATGGGGGACAGTGTAGAGGGAGCTTTACTCTGTACCTCACCCCCTGTTTCCCTGTCCCTGGGAGTGTTTGATGGGGGACAGTGTAGAGGAAGCTTTACTCTGTATCTGACCCTGTGCTGTCCCTGTCCCTGGGAGTGTTTGATGGGGGACAGTGTAGAGGGAGCTTTACTCTGTACCTCACCCCCTGTCTCCCTGTCCCTGGGAGTGTTTGATGGGGGACAGTGTAGAGGGAGCTTTACTCTGTACCTCACCCCCTGTCTCCCTGTCCCTGGGAGTGTTTGATGGGGCACAGTGTAGAGGGAGCTTTACTCTGTATGTGACCCTGTGCTGTCCCTGTCCCTGGGAGTGTTTGATGGGGGACAGTGTAGAGGGAGCTTTACTCTGTATGTGACCCTGTGCTGTCCCTGTCCTGGGAGTGTTTGATGGGGGACAGTGTAGAGGGAGCTTTACTCTGCACCTCACCCCCTGTCTCCCTGTCCCTGGGAGTGTTTGATGGGGGACAGTGTAGAGGGAGCTTTACTCTGCACCTCACCCCCTGTCTCCCTGTCCCTGGGAGTGTTTGATGGGGGACAGTGTAGAGGGAGCTTTACTCTGTACCTCACCCCCTGTCTCCCTGTCCCTGGGAGTGTTTGATGGGGCACAGTGTAGAGGGAGCTTTACTCTGCACCTCACCCCCTGTCTCCCTGTCCCTGGGAGTGTTTGATGGGGCACAGTGTAGAGGGAGCTTTACTCTGTACCTCACCCCCTGTCTCCCTGTCCCTGGGAGTGTTTGATGGGGCACAGTGTAGAGGAAGCTTTACTCTGTATCTAACCCCGTGTTGTCCCTGTCCCTGGGAGTGTTTGATGGGGCACAGTGTAGAGGGAGCTTTACTCTGTATGTGACCCTGTGCTGTCCCTGTCCTGGGAGTGTTTGATGGGGGACAGTGTAGAGGAAGCTTTCCTCTGTATCTGACCCCGTGCTGCCCCTGCCCCTGTCCTGGGGGGTGTTTGATGGAGGGGCAGTGTAGAGGGAGTTTTCCTCTGTGTCTGACCCCGTGCTGCCCCTGCCGCTGTCCCTGGGGGGGGGGGGTGTGATGGGGTCCCGCGGTGTGTCAGTGTAGAGGGATCTTTCCTCTGTATCTGACCCCGTGCTGCCCCTGCCCCTGTCCCTGGGGGGTGTTTGATGGGGGACAGTGTAGAGGGATCTTTCCTCTGTATCTAACCCCGTGCTGCCCCTGTCCCTGTCCCTGGGGGGGGGGGGGGGGTGATGGGGTCCCGCGGTGTGTCAGTGTAGAGCGAGCTTTCCTCTGTATCTGACCCCGTGCTGTCCCTGTCCCTGTCCCTGGGGGGTGGGGGGGGGGTTGATGGGGTCCCGCGGTGTGTCAGTGTAGAGCGAGCTTTCCTCTGTACCTGACCCCGTGCTGTCCCTGTCCCTGTCCCTGGGGGGGGGGGGGGGGGGGGGGTGATGGGGTCCCGCGGTGTGTCAGTGTAGAGGGAGCTTTCCTCTGTACCTGACCCCGTGCTGCCCCTGCCCCTGGGGGGGGGGGTGATGGGGTCCCGCGGTGTGTCAGTGTAGAGCGAGCTTTCCTCTGTATCTGACCCCGTGCTGTCCCTGTCCCTGTCCCTGGGGGGTGGGGGGGGGTTGATGGGGTCCCGCGGTGTGTCAGTGTAGAGCGAGCTTTCCTCTGTACCTGACCCCGTGCTGTCCCTGTCCCTGTCCCTGGGGGGGGGGGGGGGGGGGGGGGGGGGGGGGGGTGATGGGGTCCCGCGGTGTGTCAGTGTAGAGGGAGCTTTCCTCTGTACCTGACCCCGTGCTGCCCCTGCCCCTGGGGGGGGGGTGATGGGGTCCCGCGGTGTGTCAGTGTAGAGCGAGCTTTCTGGGAGCTGTGATGAGATACTGATACCTGTGTGTTACAGCAGTAACACTGAGTTGAGCGGTGTGTTGGCTGTGGAACATGTTGACACAGTCACTGAGCTGCGTGGGGTGCCCTTCCCACTGGACCGGTCTACAGAGTGCTGTGAACAGTAGGTCTGCCCGCTCGAACCAGGGGGCACTCTGCACCGACGTGTAGTGACCCCTCACCAGCACCAGGCGCTGGGCACATCCCTGCAACCTCATCGCCTTGGAGCACAGCATGTGACACACAACGCTGCGTTCTGAAAGAGACAGCAGCGATAAACCAAGTGCCAAACTCTCGGAACAGCAAGATCCCAGCCTCCCCCAACCCCCCAGTCCAGCTCCCTCCAGGGAGCATCCATCCCTGTGACCCCCTGATTCGGCCATGGTTCTCCATTCCCCCTCCCAATCATTCCCATCCCCCTCCCCTTGCCCCCTGACTGGGGTTTGGGAGGGGCAGGGGGATGGTGAATGGGGAACAGCTGCACTGTCGGAGGATGTAATGACGGAGAATTTGGGAAGTGGTGACAGGATCAGACAGGTCAGAGCGGATTCGTGAAAGGGAAATCACGCTTGGGAAATCTTGGGGAACTAGTTGAGGACGTGACCAGAGTGGACAAGGGTGAATCAGTGGGTGCTGTGTCGCTGGACTTCCAAAAGGCTTTCGATAAGGTTCCACATGAGAGATTGGTTCAGGATATTAAAGCTGATGGGATTGGCTGGCAAAGAGAGGAAGCAGACAGGAAGCAGAGAGTTGGATTAAACAGAGGGGCAGACAGTGATGGGTGGGGTACCGCGGGGTTCACTGCTGGCACCCCAGCTGTTCACGATAAAATATGAACCATTTGGATGGAGGAGCTGGATGCAATATCCCCAAATCTGCAGCTGACACTGAGCTGGGTGGCAGTGTGTGTAGGGTGGCAGGAGGATGGTAACAGGCGACAGGGGGACTTGCACAGACGGGCCGAGTGGGCACATACTCGGCAAATGCAATCTCATGTGGATCAATGTGAGGTTCTCCACTTTGGTCACAGAAACAGGAAGGCAGATTATTCTCTGAAATGGGGACAGTTTAGGAAAAGGGGAGGACGCAGTGAGACCTGGGTGTCATGGTGGAACAGTCACTGAGGGTTGGTGTGTAGGTACAGTGGGCAGTGAGGAACGCTAATGGCATACCGGCCTCCATAGTGAGAGGGTTGGACTATCGGAGTAAGGATGTCTTGCTGCAGTTATACAGGGCCGTGGTGAGGCTACACCTTGAGGGTTGGGGGCAGTTTTGGTCTCCGAGTCTGAGGAGGGACATTCTTGCTCCTGAGGGAGTCCAGTGAAGGTTCACCAGATTGATTCCCGGGATGGCAGGAATGACATATGAGGAAAGGCTGGATTGACTGGGCTTGTACTCTCTGGGATTTAGAGGAATGAGGAGGGAGATCTCATAGAAACATAGAAAATCCTGATGGGACAGGACAGGCTAGATGGAGGAAGAATGTTCCCGATATTGGCCAACTCCAGAACGGGGTTGGGGGGGGGTCACAGTCTGGGAATAAGGGAAACCATCCAGGACTGAGATGGGGAAGAATGTTATCCCTCAGGGAGTTGGGAACCTGTGGAATTCTCTCCCACAGGAAGCTGTTGGGACCAGTCCATCAGATAGATTCAGGAGGGAGCTGGATGTGATTCTTGTGGCTAAAGGGATTGGGGGATATAGGGAGAGATTGGGAATGGGAAACTATGATTGCATGGTCAGCCAGGATCACACCGAATGGTCAGGCAGGATCGAAGGGCCAAATGGCCTCATCCTGCACTGATTTTCCATGTTTCTGTGTTAGTGTGTGTGTATGAGAGAGTTGGTATTCCAACTGCTGTGATCCTGTACACTGTCCAATCACTGCACTGATGTCCCAGTCCCGGCTGCTGTGATACTGTACACTGTCCAATCACTGCGCTGACGTCCCAGTCCCAGCTGCTGTGATCCTGTACACTGTCCAATCACTGCGCTGATGTCCCAGTCCCACCTGCTGTGATACTGTACACTATCCAATCACTGCGCTGATGTCCCAGTCCCAGCTGCTGTGATCCTGTACACTGTCCAATCACTGCGCAGATGTCCCAGTCCCAGCTGCTGTGATCCTGTACACTGTCCAATCACTGCGCTGATGTCCCAGTCCCAGCTGCTGTGATCCTGCACACTGTCCAATCACTGCGCTGACGTCCCAGTCCCACCTGCTGTGATCCTGTACACTGTCCAATCACTGCGCAGATGTCCCAGTCCCAGCTGCTGTGATCCTGTACACTGTCCAATCACAGCGCTGATGTCCCAGTCCCAGCTGCTGTGATCCTGTACACTGTCCAATCACTGCGCTGATGTCCCAGTCCCAGCTGCTGTGATCCTGCACACTGTCCAATCACAGCGCTGATGTCCCAGTCCCAGCTGCTGTGATCCTGTACACTGTCCAATCACTGCACTGATGTCCCAGTCCCAGCTGCTGTGATCCTGTACACTGTCCAATCACTGCGCTGACGTCCCAGTCCCAGCTGCTGTGATCCTGTACACTGTCCAATCACTGAGCTGATGTCCCAGTCCCAGCTGCTGTGATCCTGTACACTGTCCAATCACTGCGCTGATGTCCCAGTCCCAGCTGCTGTGATCCTGTACACTGTCCAATCACTGCACTGATGTCCCAGTCCCAGCTGCTGTGATCCTGTACACTGACCAATCACTGCACTGATGTCCCAGTCCCAGCTGCTGTGATCCTACACACTGTCCAATCACTGCGCAGATGTCCCAGTCCCAGCTGCTGTGATCCTGCACACTGTCCAATCACTGCGCTGACGTCCCAGTCCCAGATACTGTGATCCTGTACACTGTCCAATCACTGCGCTGACGTCCCAGTCCCAGCTGCGGTGATCGTGTACACTGTCCAATCACTGCGCTGATGTCCCAGTCCTAGCTGCTGTGATCCTGCACACTGTCCAATCACTGCGCTGATGTCCCAGTCCCAGCTACTGTGATCTGTACACTGTCCAATCACTGCGCTGATGTCCCAGTCCCAGCTGCTGTGATCCTGCACACTGTCCAATCACTGCGCTGATGTCCCAGTCCCAGCTGCTGTGATCCTGTACTCTGTCCAATCACTGCGCTGACGTCCCAGTCCCAGCTGCTGTGATCCTGTACACTGTCCAATCACTGCGCTGACGTCCCAGTCCCAGCTGCGGTGATCGTGTACACTGTCCAATCACTGCGCTGATGTCCCAGTCCCAGCTGCTGTGATCCTGCACACTGTCCAATCACTGCGCTGATGTCCCAGTCCCAGCTGCTGTGATCTGTACACTGTCCAATCACTGCGCTGATGTCCCAGTCCCAGCTGCTGTGATCCTGCACACTGTCCAATCACTGCGCTGATGTCCCAGTCCCAGCTGCTGTGATCCTGTATACTGTCCAATAACTGCGCTGATGTGCCTGTCCCAACTGCTGTGATCCTGTACACTGACCAATCACTGCGCTGACGTCCCAGTCCCAGCTGCGGTGATCGTGTACACTGTCCAATCACTGCGCTGATGTCCCAGTCCCAGCTGCTGTGATCCTGTACACTGTCCAATCACTGCGCTGACGTCCCAGTCCCAGCTGCTGTGATCCTGTACACTGTCCAATCACTGCACTGATGTCCCAGTCCCAGCTACTGTGATCCTGTACACTGTCCAATCACTGCGCTGACGTCCCAGTCCCAGCTGCTGTGATCCTGCACACTGTCCAATCACTGCGCTGATGTCCCAGTCCCAGCTGCTGTGATCGTGCACACTATCCAATCAATGCGCTGATGTCCCAGTCCCAGCTGCTGTGATCCTGTACACTGTCCAATCACTGCGCAGATGTCCCAGTCCCAGCTGCTGTGATCCTGTACACTGTCCAATCACTGCGCGGACGTCCCAGTCCCAGCTGCTGTGATCTGTACACTGTCCAATCACTGCACTGATGTCCCAGTCCCAGCTGCGGTGATCGTGTACACTGTCCAATCACTGCGCTGATGTCCCAGTCCCAGCTGCTGTGATCCTGTACACTGTCCAATCACTGCGCAGATGTCCCAGTCCCAGCTGCTGTGATCCTGCACACTGTCCAATCACTGCACTGATGTCCCAGTCCCAGCTGCGGTGATCGTGTACACTGTCCAATCACTGCGCTGATGTCCCAGTCCCAGCTGCTGTGATCCTGTACACTGTCCAATCACTGCGCTGACGTCCCAGTCCCAGCTGCTGTGATCCTGTACACTGTCCAATCACTGCGCTGATGTCCCAGTCCCAGCTACTGTGATCCTGTACACTGTCCAATCACTGCGCTGATGTCCCAGTCCCAGCTGCTGTGATCCTGCACACTGTCCAATCACTGCGCTGATGTCCCAGTCCCAGCTGCTGTGATCGTGCACACTATCCAATCAATGCGCTGATGTCCCAGTCCCAGCTGCTGTGATCCTGTACACTGTCCAATCACTGCGCTGATGTCCCAGTCCCACCTGCTGTGATCCTGGACACTGTCCAATCACTGCGCAGATGTCCCAGTCCGAGCTGCTGTGATCCTGTACACTGTCCAATCACTGCGCTGATGTCCCAGTCCCACCTGCTGTGATCCTGTACACTGTCCAATCACTGCGCTGATGTCCCAGTCCCAGCTGCTGTGATCCTGTACACTATCCAATCACTGCGCTGACGTCCCAGTCCCAGCTGCTGTGATCCTGGACACTGTCCAATCACTGCGCAGATGTCCCAGTCCCAGCTGCTGTGATCCTGTACACTGTCCAATCACAGCGCTGATGTCCCAGTCCCAGCTGCTGTGATCCTGTACACTGTCCAATCACTGCGCTGACGTCCCAGTCCCAGCTGCTGTGATCCTGTACACTGTCCAATCACTGCGCTGATGTCCCAGTCCCAGCTGCTGTGATCGTGCACACTGTCCAATCACTGCGCTGATGTCCCAGTCCCAGCTGCTGTGATCCTGTACACTGTCCATTCACTGCGCAGATGTCCCAGTCCCAGCTGCTGTGATCCTGGACACTGTCCAATCACTGCGCTGATGTCCAGTCCCAGCTGCTGTGATCGTGCACACTGTCCAATCACTGCGCTGACGTCCCAGTCCCAGCTACTGTGATCCTGTACACTGTCCAATCACTGCGCTGACGTCCCAGTCCCAGCGCTGTGATCCTGTACACTGTCCAATCACTGCGCTGATGTCCCAGTCCCAGCTGCTGTGATCCTGTACACTGTCCAATCACAGCGCTGATGTCCCAGTCCCAGCTGCTGTGATCCTGTACACTAGCCAATCACTGCGCTGACGTCCCAGTCCCAGCTGCTGTGATCCTGCACACTGTCCAATCACTGCGCTGACGTCCCAGTCCCAGCTACTGTGATCCTGTACACTGTCCAATCACTGCGCTGACGTCCCAGTCCCAGCTGCGGTGATCGTGTACACTGTCCAATCACTGCGCTGACGTCCCAGTCCCAGCTGCTGTGATCCTGTACACTGTCCAATCACTGCGCTGATGTCCCAGTCCCAGCTGCTGTGATCTGTACACTGTCCAATCACTGCGCTGATGTCCCAGTCCCAGCTGCTGTGATCCTGCACACTGTCCAATCACTGCGCTGATGTCCCAGTCCCAGCTGCTGTGATCCTGGACACTGTCCAATCACTGCGCAGATGTCCCAGTCCCAGCTGCTGTGATCCTGTACACTGTCCAATCACAGCGCTGATGTCCCAGTCCCAGCTACTGTGATCTGTACACTGTCCAATCACTGCGCTGATGTCCCAGTCCCAGCTGCTGTGATCCTGCACACTGTCCAATCACTGCACTGATGTCCCAGTCCCAGCTGCTGTGATCCTGTACACTGTCCAATCACTGCGCTGATGTCCCTGTCCCGACTGCTGTGATCCTGTACACTGTCCAATCACAGCGCTGATGTCCCAGTCCCAGCTGCTGTGATCCTGTACACTGTCCAATCACTGCGCTGATGTCCCAGTCCCAGCTGCTGTGATCCTGCACACTGTCCAATCACTGCGCTGACGTCCCAGTCCCAGCTGCTGTGATCCTGTACACTGTCCAATCACTGCGCTGACGTCCCAGTCCCACCTGCTGTGATCCTGTACACTGTCCAATCACTGCGCTGATGTCCCAGTCCCAGCTGCTGTGATCCTGTACACTATCCAATCACTGCGCTGACGTCCCAGTCCCAGCTGCTGTGATCCTGGACACTGTCCAATCACTGCGCAGATGTCCCAGTCCCAGCTGCTGTGATCCTGTACACTGTCCAATCACAGCGCTGATGTCCCAGTCCCAGCTGCTGTGATCCTGTACACTGTCCAATCACTGCGCTGACGTCCCAGTCCCAGCTGCTGTGATCCTGTACACTGTCCAATCACTGCGCTGATGTCCCAGTCCCAGCTGCTGTGATCGTGCACACTGTCCAATCACTGCGCTGATGTCCCAGTCCCAGCTGCTGTGATCCTGTACACTGTCCATTCACTGCACTGATGTCCCAGTCCCAGCTGCTGTGATCCTGTACACTGTCCAATCACTGCGCTGATGTCCAGTCCCAGCTGCTGTGATCGTGCACACTGTCCAATCACTGCGCTGACGTCCCAGTCCCAGCTACTGTGATCCTGTACACTGTCCAATCACTGCGCTGATGTCCCAGTCCCAGCTGCGGTGATCCTGTACACTGTCCAATCACTGCGCTGACGTCCCAGTCCCAGCTGCTGTGATCCTGTACACTGTCCAATCACTGCGCAGATGTCCCAGTCCCAGCTGCTGTGATCCTGGACACTGTCCAATCACTGCGCTGATGTCCCAGTCCCAGCTGCTGTGATCCTGTACACTGTCCAATCACTGCGCTGACGTCCCAGTCCCAGCTGCTGTGATCCTGTACACTGTCCAATCACTGCGCTGATGTCCCAGTCCCAGCTGCTGTGATCGTGCACACTGTCCAATCACTGCGCTGATGTCCCAGTCCCAGCTGCTGTGATCCTGTACACTGTCCATTCACTGCGCAGATGTCCCAGTCCCAGCTGCTGTGATCCTGGACACTGTCCAATCACTGCGCTGATGTCCAGTCCCAGCTGCTGTGATCGTGCACACTGTCCAATCACTGCGCTGACGTCCCAGTCCCAGCTACTGTGATCCTGTACACTGTCCAATCACTGCGCTGACGTCCCAGTCCCAGCGCTGTGATCCTGTACACTGTCCAATCACTGCGCTGATGTCCCAGTCCCAGCTGCTGTGATCCTGTACACTGTCCAATCACAGCGCTGATGTCCCAGTCCCAGCTGCTGTGATCCTGTACACTAGCCAATCACTGCGCTGACGTCCCAGTCCCAGCTGCTGTGATCCTGCACACTGTCCAATCACTGCGCTGACGTCCCAGTCCCAGCTACTGTGATCCTGTACACTGTCCAATCACTGCGCTGACGTCCCAGTCCCAGCTGCGGTGATCGTGTACACTGTCCAATCACTGCGCTGACGTCCCAGTCCCAGCTGCTGTGATCCTGTACACTGTCCAATCACTGCGCTGATGTCCCAGTCCCAGCTGCTGTGATCTGTACACTGTCCAATCACTGCGCTGATGTCCCAGTCCCAGCTGCTGTGATCCTGCACACTGTCCAATCACTGCGCTGATGTCCCAGTCCCAGCTGCTGTGATCCTGGACACTGTCCAATCACTGCGCAGATGTCCCAGTCCCAGCTGCTGTGATCCTGTACACTGTCCAATCACAGCGCTGATGTCCCAGTCCCAGCTACTGTGATCTGTACACTGTCCAATCACTGCGCTGATGTCCCAGTCCCAGCTGCTGTGATCCTGCACACTGTCCAATCACTGCACTGATGTCCCAGTCCCAGCTGCTGTGATCCTGTACACTGTCCAATCACTGCGCTGATGTCCCTGTCCCGACTGCTGTGATCCTGTACACTGTCCAATCACAGCGCTGATGTCCCAGTCCCAGCTGCTGTGATCCTGTACACTGTCCAATCACTGCGCTGACGTCCCAGTCCCAGCTGCTGTGATCCTGTACACTGTCCAATCACTGCGCTGATGTCCCAGTCCCAGCTGCTGTGATCGTGCACACTGTCCAATCACTGCGCTGATGTCCCAGTCCCAGCTGCTGTGATCCTGTACACTGTCCATTCACTGCGCAGATGTCCCAGTCCCAGCTGCTGTGATCCTGTACACTGTCCAATCACTGCGCTGATGTCCCTGTCCCGACTGCTGTGATCCTGTACACTGTCCAATCACAGCGCTGATGTCCCAGTCCCAGCTGCTGTGATCCTGTACACTGTCCAATCACTGCGCTGACGTCCCAGTCCCAGCTGCTGTGATCCTGTACACTGTCCAATCACTGCGCTGATGTCCCAGTCCCAGCTGCTGTGATCGTGCACACTGTCCAATCACTGCGCTGATGTCCCAGTCCCAGCTGCTGTGATCCTGCACACTGTCCAATCACTGCGCTGATGTCCCAGTCCCAGCTGCTGTGATCCTGTACACTGTCCAATCACTGCGCAGATGTCCCAGTCCCAGCTGCTGTGATCCTGTACACTGTCCAATCACAGCGCTGATGTCCCAGTCCCAGCTACTGTGATCTGTACACTGTCCAATCACTGCGCTGATGTCCCAGTCCCAGCTGCTGTGATCCTGCACACTGTCCAATCACTGCACTGATGTCCCAGTCCCAGCTGCTGTGATCCTGTACACTGTCCAATCACTGCGCTGATGTCCCAGTCCCAGCTGCTGTGATCCTGTACACTGTCCAATCACTGCGCAGATGTCCCAGTCCCAGCTGCTGTGATCCTGCACACTGTCCAATCACTGCGCTGATGTCCCAGTCCCAGCTGCTGTGATCCTGTACACTGTCCAATCACTGCGCTGATGTCCCAGTCCCAGCTGCTGTGATCCTGTACACTATCCAATCACTGCGCAGATGTCCCAGTCCTAGCTGCTGTGATCCTGGACACTGTCCAATCACTGCGCTGATGTCCCAGTCCCAGCTGCGGTGATCGTGTACACTGTCCAATCACTGCGCTGATGTCCCAGTCCCAGCTGCTGTGATCCTGTACACTGTCCAATCACTGCGCTGACGTCCCAGTCCCAGCTGCTGTGATCCTGTACACTGTCCAATCACTGCACTGATGTCCCAGTCCCAGCTACTGTGATCCTGTACACTGTCCAATCACTGCGCTGATGTCCCAGTCCCAGCTGCTGTGATCCTGTACACTGTCCATTCACTGCACTGATGTCCCAGTCCCCCATGCTGTGATCCTGTACACTGTCCAATCACTGCGCTGATGTCCCAGTCCCAGCTGCTGTGATCCTGTACACTGTCCACTCACTGCGCTGACGTCCCAGTCCCAGCTGCTGTGATCCTGTACACTGTCCAATCACTGCGCTGATGTTCCAGTCCCAGCTGCTGTGATCCTGTACACTGTCCACTCACTGCGCTGACGTCCCAGTCCCAGCTGCTGTGATCCTGTACACTGTCCAATCACTGCGCTGACGTCCCAGTCCCAGCTGCTGTGATCCTGTACACTGTCCAATCACTGCGCTGATGTCCCAGTCCCAGCTGCTGTGATCCTGCACACTGTCCAATCACTGAGCTGATGTCCCAGTCCCAGCTGCTGTGATCCTGTACACTGTCCAATCACTGCACTGATGTCCCAGTCCCAGCTGCTGTGATCCTGTACACTGTCCAATCACTGCGCTGATGTCCCAGTCCCAGCTGCTGTGATCCTGTACACTGTCCAATCACTGCGCAGATGTCCCAGTCCCAGCTGCTGTGATCCTGCACACTGTCCAATCACTGCGCTGATGTCCCAGTCCCAGCTGCTGTGATCCTGTACACTGTCCAATCACTGCGCTGATGTCCCAGTCCCAGCTGCTGTGATCCTGTACACTATCCAATCACTGCGCAGATGTCCCAGTCCTAGCTGCTGTGATCCTGGACACTGTCCAATCACTGCGCTGATGTCCCAGTCCCAGCTGCGGTGATCGTGTACACTGTCCAATCACTGCGCTGATGTCCCAGTCCCAGCTGCTGTGATCCTGTACACTGTCCAATCACTGCGCTGACGTCCCAGTCCCAGCTGCTGTGATCCTGTACACTGTCCAATCACTGCACTGATGTCCCAGTCCCAGCTACTGTGATCCTGTACACTGTCCAATCACTGCGCTGATGTCCCAGTCCCAGCTGCTGTGATCCTGTACACTGTCCATTCACTGCACTGATGTCCCAGTCCCCCATGCTGTGATCCTGTACACTGTCCAATCACTGCGCTGATGTCCCAGTCCCAGCTGCTGTGATCCTGTACACTGTCCACTCACTGCGCTGACGTCCCAGTCCCAGCTGCTGTGATCCTGTACACTGTCCAATCACTGCGCTGATGTCCCAGTCCCAGCTGCTGTGATCCTGTACACTGTCCACTCACTGCGCTGACGTCCCAGTCCCAGCTGCTGTGATCCTGTACACTGTCCAATCACTGCGCTGACGTCCCAGTCCCAGCTGCTGTGATCCTGTACACTGTCCAATCACTGCGCAGATGTCCCAGTCCCAGCTGCTGTGATCCTGGACACTGTCCAATCACTGCGCAGATGTCCCAGTCCCAGCTGCTGTGATCCTGTACTCTGTCCAATCACTGCGCTGACGTCCCAGTCCCAGCTGCTGTGATCCTGTACACTGTCCAATCACTGCGCAGATGTCCCAGTCCCAGCTGCTGTGATCCTGTACTCTGTCCAATCACTGCGCTGACGTCCCAGTCCCAGCTGCGGTGATCGTGTACACTGTCCAATCACTGCGCTGATGTCCCAGTCCCAGCTGCTGTGATCCTGTACACTGTCCAATCACTGCACTGATGTCCCAGTCCCAGCTACTGTGATCCTGTACACTGTCCAATCACTGCGCTGATGTCCCAGTCCCAGCTGCTGTGATCCTGTACACTGTCCATTCACTGCACTGATGTCCCAGTCCCACCTGCTGTGATCCTGTACACTGTCCAATCACTGCGCTGATGTCCCAGTCCCAGCTGCTGTGATCCTGCACACTGTCCAATCACTGCGCTGACGTCCCGGTCCCAGCTGCTGTGATCCTGTACACTGTCCAATCACTGCGCTGATGTCCCAGTCCCAGCTGCTGTGATCCTGCACACTGTCCAATCACTGCGCTGACGTCCCAGTCCCAGCTACTGTGATCCTGTACACTGTCCAATCACTGCGCTGATGTCCCAGTCCCAGCTGCTGTGATCCTGTACACTGTCCAATCACTGCGCTGATGTCCCAGTCCCAGCTGCTGTGATCCTGTACACTGTCCAATCACTGCGCTGATGTCCCAGTCCCAGCTGCTGTGATCGTGCACACTGTCCAATCACTGCGCTGATGTCCCAGTCCCAGCTGCTGTGATCCTGTACACTGTCCAATCACTGCGCTGATGTCCAGTCCCAGCTGCTGTGATCGTGCACACTGTCCAATCACTGCGCTGACGTCCCAGTCCCAGCTGCTGTGATCCTGTACACTGTCCAATCACTGCACTGATGTCCCAGTCCCAGCTGCTGTGATCCTGTACACTATCCAATCACTGCGCTGATGTCCCAGTCCCAGCTGCTGTGATCCTGGACACTGTCCAATCACTGCGCTGATGTCCCAGTCCCACCTGCTGTGATCCTGTACACTGACCAATCACTGCGCTGACGTCCCAGTCCCAGCTGCTGTGATCCTGTACACTGTCCAATCACTGCGCTGATGTCCCAGTCCCACCTGCTGTGATCCTGTACACTGTCCAATCACTGCGCTGACGTCCCAGTCCCAGCTGCTGTGATCCTGTACACTGTCCAATCACTGCGCTGATGTCCCAGTCCCAGCTACTGTGATCCTGTACACTGTCCAATCACTGCGCTGATGTCCCAGTCCCACCTGCTGTGATCCTGTACACTGTCCAATCACTGAGCTGATGTCCCAGTCCCACCTGCTGTGATCCTGTACACTGTCCAATCACTGCGCTGATGTCCCAGTCCCAGCTACTGTGATCCTGTACACTGTCCAATCACTGCGTTGATGTCCCAGTCCCACCTGCTGTGATCCTGTACACTGTCCAATCACTGCGCAGATGTCCCAGTCCCAGCTGCCGTGATCCTGCACACTGTCCAATCACTGCGCTGATGTCCCAGTCCCAGCTGCTGTGATCCTGTACACTGTCCAATCACTGCGCTGATGTCCCAGTCCCACCTGCCGTGATCCTGCACACTGTCCAATCACTGCGCTGATGTCTCAGTCCCAGCTGCTGTGATCCTGCACACTGTCCAATCACTGCGCTGATGTCCCAGTCCCACCTGCCGTGATCCTGCACACTGTCCAATCACTGCGCTGACGTCCCAGTCCCAGAATTTGCAGCCAGGAAGTGAATCCGAGGGGTCACTGATTATTCCGTCTGATCCGAGATTCTCCCACAAGGAGAAACGACCGATAAACCTCTCCCCTGTCAGACCGCCCTGGAATCGTGTACGGTTCAATAAGGTCACCTCGAAGTGTTGTGAACCCTGACAGAGTTCAGGGCCAACCTCCTCACCCTCTCCTTCTCAGACAGTCCCTCTATCCCTGGGCCCAGCTGAGGGAACTTTGTCTGCACTCTCTCCAATGTCAGTCTATCTTCCCTCAGGTAACAGGCTGAAGGTGATCCCAGGATCCAGCTGGGCTCTGATCAGTGCCTTGTTGAGCTTTTAGCAAAACACCCAACTTGTATCATGCATTCCCTTTGAAGTAACGGCTAACATCCCATTGTCCTTCCCCGTTACCCACTGAACGTGGACACTAGCTGTTTGTGAATCATGAGCAATGTCTCCCAGATCCCTCTGTTCTGTCGATTTCTGTGGGTTTTCCCCATTTCAATAATAGTCAGCTCCTCTATCCTTCCGGGCAAAACACATCGCCTCATACATTACCCCCACGGTATAGTCCATCTGCAAAATGTGTTCCCCACTCACCCAACATGTCTCTACTGAACTGCCCATTCCCCCATCATGGAGG